>NC_040035.1:31956743-32256743 GCF_003713205.1 Coffea eugenioides | reverse complement strand
TATGCAGGGGGATCCTGTTCCTTGTGACAAGTGTGCTGGAAATGGTAATCTCTTTTTCTCGGAACGAAATTATTTATACATTATTATGCACGCATTTAGTCTACATAATCAACTTGTATTTAGATTGCAAGTGCATTTTTATGTGTAATTTTACATTATTGTATTAAAACTGGCATTTTCATTTATATGCACAAAAAATCTAATGCAGATTGGCAGGAAATTTTATAAATCTAGTTAAGTCAAAAGTTAAGTTTCTAGACATGCTCTCTCTCTATCTCTCTCTTTCTCTGACGTCTCATTTGATGTTCCCACAAAGGTGAAAGTTTTTTTTTTTCTGGTCGAGCAATGCTGATGATCACTATAGATTTTGGTTGGCATGTTTTGTGTGTTTGGCTATGAAAAGTGGAAATCAAGCACCTCAACGTCAAAATAGAAGTGACTCTTTTGCTTTCTGATTAGAAAAGGACAAAAGAAAGAGAAAAAGAAAATAGGGTGGTAGAATTCTTCAGGAATCTTTTTAACCAGATGTGATTTAAAGGTTTATCGCCTAGAGTTCTACTTTTTCCATAATATGAAAAGTCTATGTCCAATGAGAAGAAGTCTCCTAAGTCTGTTAAAGAAACAGTGAAATTGAAAATAAACTTCCCAAGTGCAGATTGTGGAATATTAATCTGGTATTACTTCGTTCAAAAATGTGTCTGTATTAATTAGATATATGCTTTTAGAACAGTGTCAAAATGAGCATCTTTAAGTTGAGGAATTGACGTACAATTGATTCACGAATTTCCAACTGATACCATATTGGAAAATTTAGCTATTTAGCTCTAAGACTGTATGAATGATTACATTCCAATTTACAAAATTCATAGGAATTCGTTTGGTACATAAAGAAGACTATGTTTCTCTCTTTCTTGGATGGTGTTTAGCTTCAATTGACTCAACAGATTATTGCCTGAGCTGCTGCTTTGGCAAAAATAGACTGATAGAGGCACCATGTGGAATCAAAGTGACAACCCAACATTGCAAGGCTTCAGAAACTAATTTCCAAGGGTGAGGAATGGGTAGGATGGTGTAAGATGAAGGTCAAGAATGAAGATCATACTTTGTCCCTTGTTAGTACCAAAATCCTTGAGATGGTATTTAAAGTCGTACCTACCTTGACCTTTCAAATTGCTAATTGAACAGGATTTAAGTAACTCTTTTTCACCTTTTCTTAAGCATTAGCAAAATGAAAATAAAGCTGCTACAATTCGATTTGGGAGTTTTTAAGTCAATTTACTAGTTTAATATCCTCTATGATGTTCGTTTGCATGAGTTATACTGGATTGCTGTTTGATTACTTGCTTTTGAGTGATTGACAAAATACCACTTGGTTTCTTTTTGGGCAATTTTAGGTTCTCCAAATAATATGTTATGTACTTGGCTCTAAGGATAAAGGATTAAGTTCTGGAGCATATTTTGTTGTCAAAACGGCCACAACAATGTTAACACTATTGCTTGAGTCGTGCGTAGCACTGTTCTAAGAAACTATTTCATGAAATTGAAATGTCTCCCTAGGATTAAACAAGCCTTCTTCTATTTGTTGCGAACAAGAAAGACAAACTTTCTTCTTATTGCAAACTAGAAGGACCAGAACTAGCAAATTAAACCAGCAGATATAGAGAGAGAAGATGAGAACAGAATTGTCAGGAAGGTATCAACTGACAGAAATAAAAGAGAGAGAGAGAGAGAGTCAGAGCAACTATCAGAAAGGTATAACTGAAGCTGCTAGGGCAAGTTTCTGAGGGAATGGATGCTATTTATAGATTTTAGAATGAGGTGCAACCTTTCTCACTTCCAATGTGGGACAAAAATTGCAATTCTTCTCACCTCCCGATATGGGACAGAGAAAGCAATCCTTCTCATCTTTCGATGTGGGACAAAACTTTTGAAATACACTTATATTTTACAACAATCTCCTTCCTATTTCAAAAGGTTTTGGACAAAAGATAAGAAAATAATCTGCTGGATTTATTTGGGTGAAATGTAATTCGTTTAGTGTCTTTTGGTCTATGAACCAAACTTAGATTGATAAAACATGACCTATAGAATTATTGATGAAATATAAATTTCTATGAACCAATAACTCTTGATGTATGACAGAGATTTTATCAATAACATTGCAACCTATAATTTGTTAACGCGGTTTTGCGCTTTTAGGCGGTGCGCCTGCCTGGTTATTCATGAGAGCTCTAAAGATTTGACCAATGAATCTTATATGAGCGGCCCCACTCCACTCTGGTGAATTCATTAAGTGCGTATTGCTTTAAATACACCTCCCTAATAGGATATGAATTCATTAAGAGTTTTAACTCATCCTTACAATTACTCAAAACACTTATCTCCAGAGGGACTTAAATTTGAAATGCTTTACCATCAATATTGACTTGTTATTATCCATATGAACCTATTTCATGGGATCACCAATTACATAGGTTGGGTTACCATCTCTATTGGCAACTTGTTGGTCGAAGTCCCATTTCTTTTGAAGTTTGAAGAATCAATTTTCTTCCTACGGGTTTAGTCAGAGGATCGGCCAAATTCAACTCTGACTTCACATAATAAATGAAAATAATTCCATCTCTAAGCAGCTGCTTTACAACATCATGTCTCAATCTCATGTGTCGACTTTTACAAAGATACGATTTCTTTTTAGCAATAGCAATAACCGTTTGACAATCACTATGTATAGGCACGGGAGGCAACAAACCCTTATTTGAAGGAATATTGGCTAAGAAATTCCTTAACCAATCAGCCTCAAAACCAGTCAACTCTTATAAACTCTGACTCCATAGTTGACCTAGCAATGACTGTCTGGCTGGCTGACTTCCATGCTATTGCACCACCACCAAGGGTGAACACATAACCACTAGTGGATTTTGTATCATTTGAATCAAAGATCCAATTAGCATCACTGTATCCTTCTAGTACAGTGGGAAATCCACTATATAAAACACCATAATTTATGGTACCTCTCAAATATTTTATTAGTCTGACCAATGTAAGCCAATGCTCACGATTGGAATTATGAATATATCTACTCAGTCTACATACAATATAGACTAATCTAGTCTTGTAAAATTCATTAAATGCATCAGACTCCCAATAATCTGAGCATATTTCGACTGAGCGACTGGGTCGCCATTATTTTTCTTTAATTGAGTGTTAGCATCATAGGGAGTGCTTACGGGTGTCACATCATAGTTTTCAAACTTCTTAAAATCTCTCTGTATAATGTTCTTATGACAACATTATACCATCATCTCTCTTTATGATTTTAACACCCAATATCATTTTAACTTCACCCATATCTTTCATATCAAAATTGGAAGACAAAAATTCTTTAGTACTATTGACAATATTTAGACTAGTACCAAATATAAACATGTCATCCACATACAAACTAATTATCACATATTGATCATTTACAATTTTAACATATACACATTTATCCACTTTTTACAGACGAAAATTCGTCTTTGATCAATACTTGATCAAATTTCTCATGCCACTGTTTAGGAGCTTGTTTTAGGCCATAAAAAGATTTAGTTAATTTACAAACCTTATTTTCTTGTCCAGAAATAATACATCCCTCAGGTTGGATCATGTAAATTTTTTCTTCTAAATCACCATTTAAAAAGGCTATTTTGACATCTATTTGATGAACAAAAAGTTTATGAATAGAAACCAAAGCAAATAACACACGAATAGAGGAAATTCTTGTTACCGGTGCAAATGTATCAAAATAATCAATATTTTATTTTTGAGAAAATCCCTTAATACGAAACGAGCTTTGTATTTATCAATAGAGCTATTGGGATTATATTTTCTTTTAAAAATTCATTTGCAACCAATAGATTTTGCACCAGGTGGTAAATCTACCAAAATCCAAGTTTTATTTTTCATAATAGAGTCAATTTTAGTTTTAATTGCTTCTTTCCAAAATTTGCTATCAGAAGAAGAAATAACATCAAAATAAGTTAAAGGATCATTATCAACAAGAAAGGTTTGAAACTCATTTCCATAGGAAAATTCTTTTCTTGGCCGTTTACTCCTTCTCAATTCCTCATTAGAGGTTATTTCTGTGAGGACTCGCAAAAATTTTCTTATTTAAATTCTTATTTCGAGCTTATTTAATTATTTATTTGGTCAATTGCCTCGAATATTATTTTCTAACCTTATTAGACTTAAATACATGGAATTATGGCTTCATTATGTTTTTAAAGTGACTCGTTTCAAAAATTAATTTTTGGAAGCTCGATTAATGAAAATAGTGAAAACGTGTTTGAGAAATTTTAGCCAATTAAAAGTACATTAAACTCGGAAGATTGGAGACATGTACAATGTTCTTAAAATAGGTAAATTTAGGTTTAAGTACTCAAGTGATAGTTAGTGGTACGATCGTTATAAGAATTTCTCGAACGTTTCACCTTATCGCGCCTAAATTGGAAATACGCGTTTTCACGCGCGCGCTTAATTGAGGGACTTTAGACCATTATTTTGGGACAATTAAGAGTGAATAATATTTACATGAAAATAAATGCATTAGAGGTTTAGTGCACTAGTGAACCAAACGCACGAGAAATCGAGCCCTAATCGCGTCAAACGCCCCCTAATGTGAGTTGACTAATGGGTGATTTGTGGCCACAAGTTAGTATCTTCTCTTGGAAGCTTAAAAATCTGATCACTCTCTCTCTCTTCCTTCTCAAGACTGCCGACCAGCCCTCTCTCTCTCTTAAGCTCCATTGTTCTTCATTTTACTTCACAAATCTTACTCAAACCACCACCAAAACATCTCCAAATTCAACCAAACTTGCACCACACTTAGCTTAACACTAGGAGATCATTTTGAGCTGCAAAAAGGGTGCTGGAAATCACGGTTTCTTGGAGCATTTCAAGGGCCAAAAATTCTGATCTAGTACATTAAGAAGGTATAACATGATCCATCACCTTAAACTTGATTTATAGTAGTAGATATGCATCTCTAAGTACTTGCATGTAAGTAGATGACTTGATATTGTTGGAAAAATGTGAAAGTGGGCTCTATGAACTCCCACTCTTGGGTTGTTGCTGATTTGATGATTGATGGTGGATATATTGTTGGTTTAGTGGTTAAAATGATGGATTAATGGTGTGTAATTGATAGAAACTTCATTGGGTGCAAGAAGCAAAAGTTTCCGATTTTACCCCTGCCTTGTTCGGCCATTTTAAAGCCAATTTTTAATGATCTAATGGCTTAAATTTGATTTTTATATGACGTATTAGATGTGTGAAAAATTTCATTGAAAAATAATGAGGTTTGGTTGGGCAAACGAATTTTTTTTGTGAAACTAGCAAATCTGGAAACTGTTCACGTATGGCTCTGACCAGCGGTGGTGTTTCGGCCATAACTCCGTCCTCGGATGTCGAAATCATGTGCCGTTGGTGGCGTTGAAAACTAGACATTCCAGGCTTTAATTTCAGATAAAATGCACGTTCTGATTCTTTGTGAGTGAGCCGAAACAAACGTTTTAAAATCGCTGTCCTGTTGCTCTGTTCAACTGGAATGAAGTGATAAGGCAGCAAATTGATGCCCGATTTTGGACTAGTTGGGTGCCAAATTTTGAAATGATTTCTTCTGTGATATTATAGCCCTATGAATTTATTTTCCAACGACATAAACCATGCCATATTCTGAGTTAAATTGACTGAGTTGTGACCAAAACAAGAGGACTGCCCTGTTTTGGAAAAACCGTAATATTTGGACTGGTTTGGGACAAAACCCGGGAGTGATCTTATAAATTGAAGTTTTTGATGCTAAACACTTACCAAAGGTATCATGGATGTATCTTAGACCTTTATTTCACAAATAAACCATGGTTGGATAGCTTTCTTGGTTAAACGATTTGAATTGGGAAATGAAAGTCAAAAGACAGATTGCCTTAGAAATTTTCCGGAACTTTGGATGATTAATTAACTACCTTCCCGAGGGTATTTTTCCCTGAAATTTGATAGAGAGATACCTTTCATATAGGAGTAACATACTGCAAAATTTTATACCAATCCAAGTTCGTTTTGACTCTTAACGAAGGTTCCAATTTTGAAAACTCAAATCTGGAAATTGTTCACCAGACTTGAATTTTCCTAACTTTGAGCTACCGTATTTCGGTGCTCGAAACTCCAATTCTCAATCCGCTTGTTCTTTCCTAAACCTTATTTACACCTCTAATTGAGTTACAAATTTTAGAGGCTAGCTCGCAACTTGTGAATTTTTCCGAATTTCCAAAGTTAGCGAAAAACCAACCCTCGGCTCAATTCTGAGTGTTCTGGAACAGCAACTTCATGCCCATTTTTGAATGCCTTCCACTTAGATTCATGGAAAAGTGTCTTCTAAGAACTTTTAGTACTTTCTAAGAGGTTTCCAATGGTACCAAGTTTTCTAATTTTGGACCTACTGAGTGCAAGATCTGATTTTTCTAAATTTGACGCGCAAAGCTGAAATTTGCCGATTTCTTCGAAAAGGAAATTTTGAAAACTCGTTACTCCTTCTTGATGATAATTGGTCGCTTTAAACTTGATTTCATGAAGGAAATCAGTTTTTCTTGTGTTAATAAAACCTCACTTTTGAACCTTTATTTTGAGTGGCTAAGGTTCTTGGTTTGAGGTATTGACTAGTCCAAATGAGCGTAACTCCTTTCTTGATTAATACGTGATTGTGAGTGAAAAATACTTGTTAATTGCTTCAGGTGCTCAAGCGAGTCTTGAAGAGAATCCCGGAGGGGACAACTAAAGATTTTCTCGCTCAATTACTTTTGAATTGGTGAGTGTCAAGTGCATGACTTGTCGTGTTTACTTGATTTACCTGCTTATATACGTGAATATCACTTGATGAGACGAGTGTGTACTTTATCGCACTCGCTCTCCTTTACTTGAACTTTACTTGTATTAACTTGGTTTTCAAAGTCGATTGAGTGAATCTCGTCGACTAAAATATACTCGTTTTCGTGTGCATGTCGTGTTGCCGTGCGTGTCGTGTATGTCGTGCGTGTCTTGTTGTCGGGTGGAGTGAACCTCCTCGACCTATGGGGACGCCCAATTCTCTTAGCCAATCTTGCAACTCGAGCCGGCATGGGCTTGGTCGAGAAGCTTGATAAACCAAGAGAGTAACAAAATACAACTTGATCTTTTGAGATCTTGTTCGGCATACTCGTGGAGTATCGCCCTTTTCGTGCGTGTTCAAAAATCAAAACTTAATCTCTTGAGATCTCGTGTGGCATACTCGACGAGTATCACCTTTTCGTGCGTGTTTGGTTTCAGATCCGAGAGGGTGGAATGTTGGCCGGAGGAAGTAATAAGTGAAGTTTCTACGGATAAAATACCCACCCGGATAACGGAGTGTCATCACGAGGGGGTATCGGATCGAGCCGTGACGAAACAAGTGGAAAATAGCTCCTGAATATTGGGATTGTTACTTGGACAACGTGCTTGCATGTGTGTTTTCTTGGCCTCACGAGCGTTTCGCTCACCCCGTAGATTTGTTTTCCTTAACAGGAATGGATGGAGTGAAACTCGTTGGAACCCTTTGGATGTACTTTTGTATTAGGGTTTCAATTGTAATTGACT
Organism: Coffea eugenioides; assembly: GCF_003713205.1. Lineage (NCBI taxonomy): Eukaryota > Viridiplantae > Streptophyta > Magnoliopsida > Gentianales > Rubiaceae > Coffea > Coffea eugenioides. The sequence continues at coordinate 32,249,102 of NC_040035.1, read as the reverse complement.
AGACATTTTGGCTATTGTATATAATTGGGAATTGATGTATCTTTTGGATCCTGATGTAAGAATTGGATAACGGATGTATTTTGAACTCGTGGTACAAGACTTGGATATTCGATTATGGAAGCAATTTTTCCTTATTAGACTGGTATAAATTGTTATATATTGTTAAGTTTGAATTGATTTGTCTCGAGTCCTGGCGAGAGCTAGGTAGGCGTTCTGCGGATACCCTTGGGTTCGCCCTTGGTAGAAGTGGGGGCGTCACAATTTCTCTATTTATTTTAACAGGTGCATGAGAAATTTTATTAGACAGTGGAAAAATATGTTCAAAAAATTCAGCATTTTTTGTCTCAATGATTGTATTACAATCAAGTACATCATTTCTTAAAACAAGAAATCTATATGCAGCTCTATGTTTAGCATATCCAATAAACATACAATCAAAAGTTTTAGAACCGAATTTTCTTTTCTTAGATTCAGGCAATAACACTTTAGCTAAACATCCCTACACTTTTAGATATTTCAAATTAGGTTTATAATTTTTCTATAACTCATAAGATGTTTTGCCCGTTCTTTTATGTGGAATTCTATTTTGTAAATGACAAACAGATAAAATAGCTTCCCCCCACAAATTATCAGGAGTATGAGAACTAACTAACATGGAGTTCATTATTTCTTTTAGTATTCTATTTTTCCTTTTAGCTACGCTATTAGATTGTGGCGAATAAGGTGGTGTTACTTCATGTATTATACCTTCATGTTCACAGAAGCTATCCAAGGCTAAATATTCACCTCCTCTATCTGATCTAATTCTTTTTATCCTTTTATTCAGTTGATTTTCTATTTCAGACTTATAGGATAAAAAAGCATTATGAGTATCATCTTTATTTCTTAGTAAATAAAGTTTAGTGTATCTCGAGTAATCATCTATAAAGGTAACATAATATCTTTTACCTCCTCTAGTCAGAGTTTGTTTCAAATCATCTAAGTCTGTGTAAATTAAACTTAATAATTCAGTTTCTCTTTGGACACTTACACAACTTTTCTTTGTTATTTTGGTTTCTACGCATATTTCACATTTGTCCATTTTATCATTAATACCAGAAATTAGGCCACTAGATTGCATTTTCTTTATATAACTTGCAGAAACATGTCCTAATCTAGCATGCCATAAAGAAATTGAATAAAAAATATAAGTAGATGAAGATGCATTTTCATTGATCACATTTGAAAGAATTTGTAAAATAGTATGCCGACATACCTTATTGACATATTGCCAAGATTCTTGCATCTTGACATCCGTAGTTGTAAGTGGTTGTGTTTCTGTCGGTGCATAGGCTACTCCATGAATATCGAGTAGAAAGTGCACATGTTCTTGCCACCTTTTGAAGTTTTCATTGGCAAAAACTTCAATTTTGGATACGTCTGGAAAAGGTTTAGCCAAACGTAGTGCGACTGCAACTGATCCTGATGCAGGTTGCGAGGTGTTAACATTGTTGGAAGCCATAGTTTCTTAGATTGTTGTCGAAATGGCCACAACAATGTTAACACTATTGCTTGAGTCGTGCGTAGCACTGTCCTAAGAAATTATTTCATGAAATTGAAATGTTTCTCCAGAATTAAACAAGCCTTCTTCTATTTGTTGCGAACAAGAAAGATAAGCTTTCTTCTTGTTGCAAACGAGAAGGGCCAGAACTAGCAAATTAAACCAATATATATAGAGAGAGAAGATGAGAACATAATTGTCAGGAAGGTATAAACTGACAGAAATAAAAGAGAGAGAGAGAGATAGTCAGAGCAGCTATCAGAAAGGTATCAACTGAAGCTGCTGGGGCGAGTTTTTGAGATGGGAATGGATGCTATTTATAGATTTTAGAATGAGGTGCAACCCTTCTCACTTCCAATGTGGGACAAAGACTGCAATTCTTCTCACTTCCCGATGTGGGACAGAGAAAGCAATCCTTCTCATCTTTTGATGTGGGACAAAACTTTTGAAATACACTTATATTTTACAACATATTTTATGAGCGTAAACTTCCAGTTAGATTCATAAACCTAAATAGAATATTAGAAAGGTCTGTTTGTTCCAGGTGTACATAGTTTGACTTCAACAAGCACATAGGGAATCCTATTTTGACATTGGCCCTATGAGATGGCTCTTTATAGATTCTAGATCAAACGATCCTATTTCCCTTAGCCCTCTTTATTTTTGGACAAAGTTCAAATATGAACCACCAAGTCATATGCCTTATTGTTTATGTCTATCAAACTCAAGTGTCCAATCACATATGCGCCAGTGGCCAGACACATGGAAACACTTCTCAACCACCATCTCAAAGTCTACCTAAATCAATCATCTCAATTCTCTTACTTACAGCTTCCATCACCAAAGTAAAGGCAAATTCATTTAAGTGCCATATGGTATACTGAGGCACTACCCGGGAAAGTGAACAAGCTGAAATCAGATGACCTGATAGCATCAACTATATTACAAGGTATACGTACTTGATCATAATATGTCAAGAGGAGATTAACTGGTGGGAGCAAGTTGGGATAGTTAGGCAAAGCGTGTGTTGTTTCTGGAATGTTTGAGTGGTGATGTTGCTCTGCAGCCCACAGACTCTTAAAAAGTATAGTGGTATTGGATGAGTTATTCCCCTTAGCTATTCCCTTATTTTGGTTCCATTTGACCAATTACTTGTTCTTTATGAGTTCTAAATTATTGCCCTTGAACAATTTATGTAGCTCAATGCATTTTAAAAATTTTCCAATCCTGTTATTAACTAACAAATATATAAAAGGGAGAATGTCATTCCTCAAGAGGGTGCTCATGTTGCTGACGTGGTGACGTGTGATTTGTTGGAGAGTGTTCGTTCGAAAATTACTTGGTTTCCAGTGGTAGAGTGAAGGAACCTAGCCACGTAATATTTGGTTGTTTGCCCATGTGACATAAGGTGATTGACTTCACGCGGCAAAATGGAATTGGTGGCAAGTTTAGTGGTCCTTCACTTTTTTTTTTTGTTGGAAAACACAGACGTGACGTGATTGATTGGAGAAGGTTACCTGCTTCCTGGCTTTTCGGTGACAATAGCTCGAGATTTTCTCTGCCAGGCACGCCTTTTCTTCACTCCTTTCATTTGCCATCTGATTTCCTCTTTCCAACCTTTACTTTCTCTTTCATCTTGTCCTTGTTCTTCATCACGAAGAAAGCTCATGTTTTTCTCTCTTCATTTTCTTTCCTATGGATGACAACAAAATCGAAAACTGGCTGGAACTTTTTTTTTCTTCAAAAACTCTTCTTGCTTCTTTCTTCCAAAGCATCTTCATTAGTCTTTTAGTTTTTTTCCTCCTATTATTTACGAGTTTTTTTCTTTCTGATGGACGACAACAAAATCAAAATACTATCTGGAATTTTTTTTTTTGCTTCAAAAACTCTTCTTGCTTCCTTTTTCCTGAGCATCTTTATTAGCGTTTTGGTTCTTCTTTTTTCTCCTATTATTTACGATTTTAGTTGTCTAATTTTTTCCCCTTGTGTGATGTTGTGATGCTGAAAGTACATTATTTGTAAATTTCCCCCGCCATCCTCAAGTGATTTTGTAAATTTTGTTTTTCCCTTTTGAAGTTAGGTTCCATAAGGTTATTTTCTAAAAATGGGTATTCTCACCCCCTCTGCATCTCCAACCCTCTCCTTTTAAAGGAACAAAATAAAAGGAAGAAACTAGAAAAAGCATATTAGTGTTCTTGAAATAAAGCACTTGCTCTTCATCTTTCTTTACCGTTATAAATTTCTGTCTGAATGTTTATGTTTATTATGTGGGTAGTTTGGTTGACCACTTCTACATATTTCTTTTCAAGTTTCGGAGTATGTGGAAGGCAAATGGCCCTTTAGAGTTGTTGGCTCGCCTAATGGTCTTAGAAAAAGTACATTACAGAAGCATTTTCGAGATATAATTTATGGTTTGATGTATCTTCATTCTTCATGCAAATGTAAGAGAAGGACTTTTCATTTTTTATTGATCTTATATGTTCACTTTCTTTACTCTAAGCTAACTAACTGGTCCAATCCATTACAATGTTATTCTTCCCTTGCATAGAAATAACTTTTCCATTTTTTTTTAAGTTTTGTTGTGATACTTGTAGTTGCACAAATTATTTGATGAAAAACTACTAAAATCGATTTTTTTTTGTTTTCTGACATGCTTTGAAATACCTTTGACTGCTAATGCATTGTGCATGAAGTAGATGTTAATCTTCTTTGTGGTAGTTTTGAGCTCAAAGCCATCCAAAATAGAGCTTCTTAGTGATAGTTGATGATCATATTTTAGTTTTGTTCACTACCAACCATTGTAAGGGATAGGATTTCCATTTTTGTCTTCTACTTGCCGATGCATATTGTTGCATCCCGATTAAGGTCTGTTAGAGATGTAATCACAAAAATTTCTTATTATTCGGTAGTATCCTAGCTTGTGTTAAGACTACCCTTGCCAATTGTGCGTTTTACATGGTTTTACAGTCTGTATTCTCCTTAATTATTGCATTGCCTATAAGGGAATAAAAGCTCTTCCCCTTTGACGGACTGCTACTTAAGCTTATAGATTACCTCAAATAATTTTGCAATTTGAATCATTTAGGAAATTTTTTTCCTTGATGTTGTTTTGTTGTAGATAGTTTATGGTATTCTTACCTTCATCTAAGACTCTGGTAAGATTGAAGTCTCAAAACTTGAGTGCACTTGTAAATTATTTCACCTACTTATGTGCCTATAATTTGCTGAAGAAAATGACCATTTGTTTTCTCCTATGATGTCTTACGTATTCAACTTAACCTAAGCTTTTGTCTTCTATATCGTTTGCATAACATTAAAATGTTCTAATGTTTTGCACTAATTTCTTTCCAATTTCACAGATTGTAGTGCATGGTGATATTACAGCTAATAATCTCTTGGTAGCTGCTTCTGGGATTGTGAAGATTGGTGATTTTAGTTTTAATCAGGTTGTTAAGGTAATGCACTGCAGTTTTCGCAATATTTTTACATTAAGGTGGATCCTTACTTGGTAGAAGAACTATGTGTCTATGCCTGCACACTGACATCTGGATGTTGTTGTATATTCCTCTCTATAAGAGCTCCACTTAATTGACTGTAGCTTTTTCATCTTGTATATCATGAACAGTTATCACCAGAAAGACAGAATTTGAAAATGTTATTTTTGTTGTGTGGTTGTTGAAGAATTTCCAGAATGCCTGATCATGTTCCATTGAGGTGGTTTTGTGCACACCTATAAATGCCTTTCAGTAAGGCACATAAGAAAGATTAATTAAGACAATTTTTTTTCTCTAGACCAAAAAAATGCCAAACAATAAAGTAAGAAATAGTCTTTGTTTTTGTTATAGCACATTTTTTATATCTTTTCTTTGTTAGAAATAACCCTCCAATTTTGTTGGATTGCGAGGATCTCCTATTGAGCAATATGGTGGGTTTGTTTTTGTGACCGGTGATTGTTGTTTTATTTTATAGTTTTGCATTTTAATTTTGGTTTGTTATGTTCTCTTAACCTGCTTTTACTTTTATGATGATAACAATGAACTTCGCTGCTCTACTGGGATTCCTATTTTTACCATACCAGAGTGCTGTTTAGGTAGTTGTATGATTGATGCTGAAGTATGCTAGACCTGAGGCTTCATTTTTGCATACTTACAGAAGTACTTGGCCCTATGTATTTACATCTTTTTTTGGGTATAATTAGGCTCAACCTATCATACCAAAGTTGTTGACATGTTGGTAGCTGGGTTCACACGCATGATAATGTATTCCCACTGCCTCCTCACGTAAAAATGTCCTGTAAAAAACAGGAATGCTTGTTATTCTTTTTGTGCCTTGTTCATTTACTGGTTTCTATAGTTATTTGTAATTGGAGATTTGCACTTTTCGTAGATTGTTAATAACCCCTTGTATATCCCTAATGGAATGAATCCCCTGCTAAAAGACTTGATTGAGGGGCTTTTCTACAAAGGTTTGTCTCTAGATTATTAGTGCTCCATGTGTTTGATTAGCTGATGATACTTAGCAGTTGATTTCCACACACATACTGCCATTCCATTCTTGTGTTCTCTTTTCCTTCTCATATGGTTTTGGTTCATGTGAATCATTGAAAACGAGATTAGAAACTTCGAAAAAAATCTCCTTACTACAAAACTTTTAAAAGCTGATAATTTTAATATTTGTTCATGACCTTTTGGTGGTGTATGGTAAGGTTTTTGCTTTGATGGTTAGATGAAATTTGGCCAGGACCCTTGAGAAAATAAAAAATAGGCTAGAGAAGGAAAAAATATGAAATTAAAAAAGAAGGGAAAAAAACACAAAAGGCTAGAGAAGCTTTGGAAAAAAGAAGGAAAAACAAATTTTGAACTGAAGGGAAAAATCCCAACCAATGGCTGCGTTTTTTTTTAATGTGAAAAAAGATGATGAAAATTGAAGAGGAAGTAATGGTGATTTAATGGAGGTTCTGATATTTCCCTATGGTTCCAGATGTTTTACTGAAAACATTAACCTCAAAGGTTCATTTTACCCACCGTGTGATTATTTTTTAATCAATTTTTCCAGCTCTTTTTTCCCCTTTTTTTGGGTCTTCTTAAACCTGTTTGCATCTTCTTTAATGGCAGCTATATGATTGAAGAAGAATGAACAACAACTGATGGCAGGTTTTTCTTTTAAACCATATTGTGTGTTTTTTCCAAAAATGTTTGTTGAATTCGTAGCTCACAAAGAGCATTCTTTTTGGTTCCATGGATTTTTAAGAATTAGAGAAATGAAGCATTTTTTCATGATTGTTCATATAATCTCTTTTTTTTAGCTCTCAAAAGTTTCTTCCTTTTCTTTCTATGGTTTACCCTTGCATTGGAACTTATGATTTTTTTCGTTAGGTGAAATAATTTAACTTGTTTTTTCATATTCTTGGAAAGTTTTATTTTCCTTTTGATATTGCTAGAAACTCTTCACAATCAAGAAATTCAGAGTAAAAGAGTGTGGATTGGTTGTTTCTCTTAAATTGTTTTAGTTAGTTGGTAATGATTTTGACATTTTTTGCCTTTTTGCAGCCAGCTATTTTATACTTTTTGGGCAACATTTTATGGCCATGTGGGTGAAATTCCATCTTGGGGTCTTCTTTGTTGGATTTGGATCAATATTTTTTTAATGGGAATAGAATAGATATCAAAAGTTTGATTAAACAAGTAGTAGCAAAAAATTAAGTAATTCATGTAATTTTTGTGAATATTAAATAGGAGCAACCCTGATACAAAATTTAAGACCAATTTTTAAGATGAATATCTTTGATTGATTTTCACTTTACACTTGCTTATTATTTGCTTTCTTGTTGTTTCTCTCTTTGTCAATGCCTATTGGTTGTTCTACTAAGTTTCTCTATGATGATTTGTTCTGCTAAGTTTCTGTATGCCCCTGGTCTTACTGTAAAACCCATGTAAATTGATTGAGTAAAGTGATGATTTTGGTTATTTGCTGGTTTCATAAGGCTGAGGATGTACAAATGGAAGAAGGTTATTGATGTTGAATGCACTTTAGTATCTTTTGTGGGTATCTTTGATTAGAGCTCTATGTTGTTAGGATGTTTAAATACTTATAAAGCTAGCAATTTCAAAAAATTTGTGGAATTCAGCTTAACATTGATATTGTATAAGTCTATCACATATCATATATTTGTTGATAATCGTCCTTACTGGAAGGCAAGGAATTTTTAACGGTTTCTTGACAATGATTGCTCAAATTTCTCAACTCCTGTTTACTTGTTGTTTGGGTTTTTCAAAATAACTGAAATCATCAATTTCTTGGTTCTTGTTCATGTCTCTGCCTTTGTATTTTTCACTAGTATACAAAGAATAAAATTGCAGATGAAATAATGGTTATGAGGAAATAATTTTGAAGCAGAATAAAGTGGTATTAATTCTATAACACTAACAACTTACAGTGAGGTCTGAACTAACATTATAGTACCAATGTCAACATTTTTTTTTAAAACAACTTTCAAATTTTACTACCTTTTCTAAAACTTTGAACTCATATCTTAAACGTCAATAACTTTTGCAGCATCATTTTGTTTTGGGAATTTTAGCTGTGCTTCAGTTCTGCCGTCAGTTGCTGCTCCTACATAGAGGTTAGTTTTTCTAGCATTCTTTTCTTATCCTGCTAGATTTTTTTTAACCTGTTTTGTATATATTTTGTTACTTTATGCTTAGATGTAAATTTTGGGAGTTGAACTTCTTAGGAATTTCCGTTTTGGGTGTAGCTATGTTTGTTCCAATATGAAATCATCAGAAAACTTGTAGACCAAAATAAGTTCATGAAACTGAAATATAGCTAGGTAAAAATCAAAGTTTCATGCGATTAATTATGCCATTTGACTATTAGTTGCCGTTTAGTTTGAGCCTCAAAGACTAGGTAAATGGGTAGTTGTTGAATCAGTATTTTTGTTTTGATTTTTTTTGTCAGATATCATGCAAAAAGTCCAGCATAAATGGATGTGTAATCAACTACAATTGCTGATGTATTCTAACCTGCCATATAATACATGTACTGTTCAGCTGCTTATCTTTTAAGGTAAACAATTAAGTTAAAAATTACAAAGCATTGGCATATTAACAAACATTTTGTTGCCATTAACAAAGCATTAAATGCCATGTTAACAAAGCATTAACAAAGCATTAAAAATTACAAAGCATTAGCATATTAACAAACATTTTGTACTCCATTAAATGCCTGCTGATTGGACATTGCCATGTGAGAGAGGCTTGTATCTACAAAAACTATTGCTTTGAGCAATATTAAACTTTTAAATAAAAGTAAATCTGCATTGCCTGCTTGGCAGTGGTAACATTTCCTTTATTTTTGTCTCATATACAATAATTTCTACTCTCTGATAAATGTTACCAACTAGCAGTTGGGGGAATATTAGCTATAGATTGGTTTGTGGTCAGAGTTATTGAGGTTTCTAAGATTAAATTACTCCATTACTCCCCAAGTACACAACAAAGTAGAACCTGTGAATGTCAGTTTGCAATTTTGAATTAATATTATACACTTGGAGAGTGGATATGATTTACTTTGACATGAAACGGGTAACTTTTTGTTAGTAATATCATACATGCTCTGTCAACCTTTTTTGCCGCTAACATAACATTCTGCTACAAGGTTTCAGGAGCCTTGTCACTATCACATCTTAATAGTATTTAGAAATCATGTAACGAGTGTTTAGAGAAGCAACAGTAAGAAACACTAGGGATGCTATGGAGCATTTCTGTCCTTGATAAGGCTCTGTAGTGGTTTTGCTAAAAGCTCCAAGTTCTCTGTAGGACTTGTTACCTGACATATTTTAGTTTTGCTCACAGAATGTTGAGCTTCGTCTTGAATTTGTTCATGAGTGACTCAAAACAAAGATGTTTTTGGTACATATCAAATCAGTGCAAACACAATTAGTAGATGCAAGGTAGCACTACACAGTGATATAGTATTCTGAAACTAATGACATTGCCACTTCTGTCCAGTTAGCAGGTAGCGCAAAAAATGACTCTGTCACTTGGCCATCAAGCTCAGATTGTGGAGCTCAGCTTCAAGAATATGAACACTCAATTCAACTTGTAATACACATTTGTCTTTTCCTAAAAGCAAATTGCAGGAAAATTCATGACTGCAGGAGAAGCCAATGGTTCTTCAAAAGTTTGCCTTCGACTCGCTAAAAAGTTCGATGATACAGATAATGTGATAGGAGATGACTCTTAAAATATGGACAGCTACTCCACCAAGAAAACAAGATTAAGTTGAATTCATACTATTCAACTTTTGTACAACTCGAACTTGATACTTTTTGCCTTCTTGATTTGCCATTCTAGATTTGACAGATTGCTTAGAACTTTTTGAAAGGATTATTGCTATATCTACAAATTATGTACATCTGTGTGTGGTTATCCTTAGGCAACTTTTGTGGCAGAGGCTGAACTATGTTTGGTCTCAACTTTGTATCAATTTTAGATCTCGTTCAGAAGACTTTGCTCCGCCTTGATTATGTCTTTTTTGTTTGTTCTATTTTCATTGTATACAAAAACATGTTACATCTCACATTTTACGCAGAAACAAGGAACATCTTACATTGTATGTAGAAACAAGGAACATCATAATGATCTCGGTAATCTTCTTATTATATTTTCTTAACAAATTACTTATTTTCACTCTTAATAAAATTACAAAATCGCAAAGATATTACTGTACCTTTATGCAATTTTTCATACTTAATATATAAATTTGAATAACTGGGCATTTTTTATCGAGCCTAACAATTACACCTCGCATCGCGTGGTGTTTTCCTCCTAGTATACATAAATGGATCGCATTATGTTAGTGTCACTAATGAGTATGTAATCACACTCTTGTTTGGCTTGAAGACTTCTGTGAATCTTTGTAGTCCTTTTGGATCTGAAGCCACGATAATTTCAGATACTTGTTGATAATTAGTAGTTTTCATTATGTGTTAGTAGTCATTTCCCCCGTACCTGATGAACTATTCTTTGTTGATTGACGATAGGTGGTACCAAATGTGTCTTCTGCAATGATGGTAAGATGAAAATGGAAACAGGGATAGTTGATTGTAGGGTCTGCAAAGACGCTGGTTTGATATTTCTGAGCAATAACAGGACTCAAAGTGCATTGTTTACAAACTTGCTATTGTTGCATTTTTATTGATTCGTGTTGTTAACCTCAAAATATCATTTCACAGGTTTGATGCTGCGTAAGAAGTGCGGAGGTTCCGGGTATGCAAGACGTTTGTAAAGAACATTAGAGCCCCCAGAATTGCATTTTCCCCTTGTAATTGCCAATATGGAAAATAATGTCATATCCCTAATTCATTTATTCAAACTTATCTTCTTAGCATCTTTAATAGTTCACTTAACAACAGTTTCCAACCTTTTTTTTTTCTTCCCTGGGGTTGTGGGATTGGAGTAGTATTTTGTTTTTATGTACATTTCACCACTCGGTCAATATGTATGACTTGTGTGACATATTATCACTCGTCTTTTGCCATAGAACACCAAAAAAGGGTGAAAAATTGTACTGAAAGTGAGAAAATAGAAGTCCAGGTAATCCATCAGTTCATGTGTCTGGATAGAGTATTATTTGAATATTTGGAATAATTACTATAGAAGTATACAAGGAGGAAAAAAAATAGATAAATACTACAACTTATTCATGGTATTAATTGTCCCGTTCCAAATTCACAACTTTATACGATGATTATTTAAGGGCAACTAAAAAGAAACAACAGGTCAGAGCCTTCTATTAATGACTACCAAAAACAATAGTAATAAAAACAATGATCTTAATAATAATTGTTTATTCTCTCTATTTGTCAGAACATTTGTAATTCTTCTTTAAACTGATAACACTCCAATGGCACATCCTATAGTTTGTAAAATATAAAAATCACTCTTAGGGATCCATAAATACCAAAAATCGAAACTTGCAAACTATTTATCAGGATAAGAGAATAATACCTTTTCATTCAAGTTTTTCTAGATTTTGAGGTTGTGAAAAGAAGTCTTTTGCATTGCGAGCCACCTTTGCCTCCAAGACTGCTTCCAAAACTATGTCAGATCCCATCACCGTATCTGATATCACTATCAGCATTAAGTGCTTTGTAGCATAATTGGTCATAGCAGCTTTATCAATAATCTAAAACTATCAAGTTCATACACCACAAGGCTAAATCACGAGCACTTTCAATGGCCCAACATTTACTCAACAAGAAACAAAATATAATATTCCAAGCTTTAGTAATCAATGGATGCAGTAGATTGTGGCCTAACGTTGTGGAAGAAACTAAAAGAGACCAATGATGCATATCCGACAGCCTGCAACATTACAGAGTCCATTATTGTTTATTATAGCTGATTTCATTCCTTTTATCTCCCAATCCTTAATAAAGAAAATAACACTTTCTTGTAAGGATAAAATCCTCTTGCCAACTGCCTCCCATTTGTACTAACTAGCAAGGCCGGTTGCGTCCACCTATGGTGGGCCCACTTCTCCCTCCAAACCTCATGAATCCTTGCCTAATCTTCGTCAGCACGAGTCTCGATTTCCAAGATCAAGTGAAGCAGTATATTCTAAAATGACATGCTAAAAAGAAAACAAGCAAATTTCATAGAATGCAATACCTATCCAGGATCCTCAGCTTCTACTAGATCATCCAGGCAACGAACACATGATAAAAGCTAGTAATACTTATTCATATCTTAACTTCACCAAGGAAATGAAAGTTTATTTTAATGTCACCAACAGATAAGGTAAGATACAAATCTAAGTTACCTTTTAGAGCATCCCCAAACACAAAGTTCTTTAACTTGCTATTCCAGCTAATAGGTCAGTACTGGAAATTACCCTCTAAATCACACAAAGAGCGAAAGAAAGACCAAAAAGTCTAGATGATAAATAGAAGCACATTTAGAAAATAGAGAGCAAGAAGAAAGACAGAAACTCGTAAAAACCAAAACAAGAAAACGGCTCACACCTTTTTGATTTGGCAACAATCCTGTACTTTCAGCAGATACTGGCAGGATGGTAAGACCAGATTCATCCGTTAGCTCATTTAGAACTTCATTATTCACAGAAGCAGGGTTCAATGACTTAGATTCAGCCAACTTTGCATAAGCAATAGCTTGGCTGTGCATGTTAGATGAGGCAGAGGTCCGTGAAGCATAATCCTAGGAAAGACATAGTTTTAACCCTACCGATAAAATTTGCTGCTTAAAGAAACATTAATGATGTTACAGGAAATAGATTTTAGGTAGCACGATGAACCTTAGCAGTGGGGATTGCTGAAATGCTCTCTTTACCTGGTTTTCCCAGCCCAGTTTCATCTAAGTCAAACCAAAGAACAAAAAAAAGAGTGGGTTGGGGCATGCAATAAGGTGAAAACCTGAAAAGGGAAGATTCAGGCTATTCAAGAACAAGAGTTAAAAGAAGAAGTTATACCACTTGTAGGAGATGTATTCACAGCATTGTCCACAAGGCTCCGAGCTAATGGACCAGGATTCACAAAAGATATAGTTCGAATCTCATGACGAATAGCTTCAAGTTGGGAAATAGTGTCTTTGTAGTTCTTTATGCACCTACAAAACACAAAATTAGTACAGCTCATCTACAAAAATCATTGAAAGACAGTGCCATTTACATTTTAATTGTCTAGCTAGTGAACCTCAACCACTAACTATGCCATGCATGTGCTTTCTATACAGACAGACAGGCAGACAGAAACATTTAGAGACATATATCTATGTGCATGTAGAGAGAGAGAGAGAGAGAGAGAGAGAGACCCGATGAGCCTTAGATTGCTGCATAACACTATCGAATTGGCCACGGGCCACTTGGACATATCCAATTGCCCTTCCAGCCAACCTCCCCGCGGTTCTTGCAATTATTGGCAGATCCTTTGGGCCTGAACTACAGCTATGAATATCAACACATAAACCTCAATTTAACATTGACACTAATACGTGTGCACATATGCCAGAGCAAGAGATAGAAAGTATCATTTCCAAAGGATCATCCTTGAAGCCACCCAAGCAAAAATGGAAAAACCGCAAAACACAACACACTTTGTCGTGATAGCAAACAATACAACTTACTACATTGTTTCATCGCATTTATACGTAGGTAATCATCAAAAAAGATGCAAAGATCAAAATCTATACAAGGAGGAATAGCCAATAGCGTACCAATTAGAGTAGCAGTAGCTCCAATTATGAGAAACAGCTCCCCATAAGAAATCCCAAGCATCACTCTTTGCTTTTGTTCCCCCTCCTCCTAGGCACTTGTAGCTGAGCAAAGTGCATGACAGGGCTAAATTAGTGTTACTTTCTGAAACTTTGGCTTAAAGATAAAATTGTCAGGTGTAGAAAAAATGTACTAATAGACAACCTTTGTTGTCTTCTTTATTCAATGACAATAAATTGCACATTGTATTCAAGAAACAATCAATTAAAATCCCAAATTGCAACCACTAACACCAGAATATTCTCTTTTTGCTTCCTCTCTAACGCCGCCTCCTTGTGCTTGATGCACACAAGCACAATTTCGCACAGTAACACACAAAAAGCATGAAAATCTCTATTTCCTTTGCATTTTTTCCTTTTTGAGTTCTCATGTGGACATTTTATTAAAATCTTGATGTGCATGGGCAAAAACAACAATTTTTCTGCTCAACCTGAGCTAAAGCAGGGCCCAAACTTTCTATTTCAACCATATTCACAGCCTTTTCCACATAAATGGAGCAAATAGTCACAAAGTTACAGATGAAATATTGAAATACCCAGAAATTATAACAAGACCATTCAACAATACCTAGCAAAAAAATTCAATCTTGTACATAAACTATACATGATTTGAACGAAATTGACAATTGATAGCATGGGAAGCAGCTCACAGTGGTATTTCGAAGAAAAATTGCGCCTTGATAGTATCCCTATTTTGTTGTTCTTTTTCTTCTTGAAGGAAATGGCGAGTTATCAGAGGAGCTGGAGATAGGGGGACATTGCATCATCCGAGGTTTTGAAACCGAGACCAAATTGGTCGAACCGAAAAATGGTGGTCAAGGGTCATGACATCATAAATATGTTAAAATTAATTTTTGTGATCTAAAAGATAATTATGCAAATCAAAAAAATTACATGAAGCAATTGAGTAGTTCGTATAATTCATTGAACTGGAAAATTTGTAATCTTAAGTAAAAACATACAAGTATTCTAAAATCATAAATCAATATTAAAGAGTAATGAACTAAGATTTAAAGCTAAATATATCATTAACATTAATATATTTCATCTTTTAAGTTAAGAAAGCAAATTTAAAAATATTAATCCTTATGTTCTATTTGGTTATTTAGTGAAATAGCGTAGTAAGAAAATTGTAGGAAAGTTTGAAGCAAAGGAAAAAATGCGAAAAAAAAAGTGAACTGTAAAGTAATAAAATAAACATTGACCAAATTAAGCTCAATAAAACTCATTGTATGCTCCCAAGAAAAAAAAACTCATTGTATGGTAAATGAATTTTGAGCCCTTTCATCCCAATTATTTACAGCATAAGGATTATGAGAATAAAAAATTTAATTGTCATTATTTAGTTAAATTTATGGGTTGATAACTAGAGGTCTAGGGAAAAAAAATAGAGGTCTAGAAAATAATTCTTGTAAATTCACTCAATTTAATGGTTTCCTAATTGAAAAATCCAACTTTTCTAGTTTGCATTAAAATGGGTGGTTTTTTTTTTCATATTTGCAAGTTCCAAGATTGAACCAACTCAAAATTAATTGAGTTGATGTTTATTATTGTATGATTTTAAAAGATTATTATCACTAAATAGTTTAGTTTTAAAACATTAATATCACCAAATGATACGATTAAAAGGATTGTATTCTTCTCCTTTTGTTAACTCTCTCTCTCTCTCTTTACAAATTGTTTTTAACTTTACAACTGTATTGTACCATCTTAAAGTGTAAAAATACCAAACAATTATATAAAACTAGACTAAAAAACATGTATGATGTTTATCATGTGTGAGTTGAAACACAACACTATGTTGGTTTCAAAAGCCCCTGAATATGGTAATGTAAAAAATCCTTGCCTTGATCATTTTAGATATAGCAGTCCAAAATGGTCTTGCTTAAGAATAACTATAGCCACTTCAAAACAAAAAAATAATTTAAAAAGTAATTAAAAATTATGAAATGCTTATATAATTGAAAATTATGACGTGCCTACAGTCCAAACGATATACACAAACGTGAGAACAGCTAAAAACAAGGAGGTTTGTTATTTTTTACTTTATTTTTTGACTTATTCAAGCAATATATGCAAACGTGAAAATAGTTAATAATAAAAAATAAATAATTTTTACTTTGTTTCTGCTCATAAACTTGGGTATCTTATAAAATATCATTTTGCTTGAAAGAAATATGTAGTTTACTATTCTAAATCGCCAACATGCCTAGTCACCACAACTTACTTTCTTTAAATTACTAAAAATTAGCTTTAAATTATTTACTTTCTCTCTTTTTATAGTTTATGCCAAACTTTTAATAGAATGCTTATTGAGCTGAAAAGGCTTTTATAGGCTGAAAGGTAGAAAAAAATTTCTAGCTACTACTTGTTCAATACTTTGATCAAACAATTTTCACCATGCATTTAGAATAGACTTTAGTGGGAGTTTATCACTACTAGTTTTTCAGCCCTGATGCCATGTGTCAGGTAAATGAGACTCATTATTTTGCTGTTATGTTTGTGTGTTTTTTTTTTTTTTTTTATCTTTGTTAGATATAGTAGCCATAGGTGTGAGTGTGTGTTTTTTTCTAATTGCACAAATAAACATTGTGAGGACCCGAATTTTTCTCACTTATAATTCAATTTTTATTGCTTAATTAATTATTTGCTTACCCATTTTCTCCGAATATTATTTTCTAAGCTCTTTAGACCTAATTACATGGATCTATGGCTTTGTTATATTTTAAAAGTGACTTGTTTCAAAAATTAATTTTTGAAAGCTCGTTTAGTGAAAAAGTGAAAACGCGTTTGGAAATTTTAACCGTTTGAGAGTACAATAAGTTTGGAAAATTGGAGAATTGTATAATGATCCTAAAATAGGAAATTTTATGTTTAAATACTCAAATGATAGTTATTAGTAATATCGTTATAAGAAATTCTTGGAGGTTTCGCTTTATCGCGCTTGAATTGGAAATATGCGTTTTCAACCGCGCGATTAATTGAGGGACTCTACACCATTATTTTGGGACAATTAAGAGTGAATAATATTTATATGAATATAAGTATGTTGGAGGTTTAGTGCACTAGTGAAATAAACTCGAGAGGAATCGAGTCCAAAACGCGCGCGTACACGCGCAAGAGAGAGTTGACTTTTGGGTGAATTGTGGCCACACATTTAAGCTTACTTTAGGAGCTTTATTTCAGCACCACACTCTCTCTCTTTCCCTCTCACTTTGGCCTAACCATCAGCTGCAAAAACAACTCAAAGTTTCTCAAATTTTCATCTCCAAATCTTGCACAAACCTTCACCAAATCTTACCAAATTTTAACTACACCTACCTTAACACTTGGAGATTACATCTAGCTAAGAAAAGGAGCTTCAATCCACGGGTTTCTTGGGCAAAGAAGGGACCAAAATTCTGCCTTGCTACATCTAAACAAGTAGGTAACGATCAACCTTGAAAATCTTGGTTTATGGAAGTAGTATTACACGTATAAACTCTTGCATGCATGTGGGTAGTCTTGTTTATGGTGGATTTGTATTGTGTGAGCTCTATGAACTCCCACATTTGATGGATGGACTGATTTGATGTTGGATTATGAAATTAATGGTGGTTTAGTGCTTATATTAGTGGATTAATGTTGTATTGTTGGTAGAAAATCAAAGGAGGTGCTTGGAGCAAAAGTGACCGTTTTACCCATGCCTTGTTCAAACACTTTTGTGCTAAATTTTGAGGTTCTAATGACTTGATTATGTCGTTTACATGTTATTGTGAGTGTGTAAAAAATTTCATTGAAAAATAACGTGATTTGGTTGGTCAAATGAGTTGATTTCCAAAGTTAGCAAAACTGGAAAATGAATTCCGTATTGCCCAGGCAGTAATTTTGTATCGGCCATAACTCTTTGGTCCAATGTCAAAATCAAGTTCCGTTTGTGGCACTGGAAACTAGACATTCCCAGCTTTCCATTGGTATAAAATGTACGACCTAGTTCCACTCGAGTGAGCCAAACCATTCGTTTGAAAATTGCTGCCCTGTTTCATTGCTCTTCAGGAGGCAGGACATGAACTGTAACTTGATACTCAAAGACGAGTTGCTTGTGAATATATTTTGAAAATGGTTTCTTCTGAAAAATTCTAGCTTTATGAAAGATATTTTCAACTCCACCTACCAAGCTCAATTCCGAGTTGAATTGAGTGAGTTGTGTCCATATTTCGAAACTGATGCAGTGAGTAAAAATCCTCTTTTGGCTAGTAAAGGCCTAACCCTTGGTTGGGACTTGTTGTTTTGAAATTCTTGATGTTAATCACCTACCGAATGTATCTTGGATTCTTATTAGATCTGGTTATCACAAATGAGACATGTTTTAGGGATTTTATTGGCCCAAGGTTTTAGAAAAGAAAATTTGAAGTACAAGGCAGATTTGTCTTGGAAATTCTTGAAACTTTGATGGTTTTGTTAACCAACTTGCCGAATGAATTTTCCTATGAAATTTGACAGAAGAATAGCTCTTATATGGTAGTGTAATCATACCAAATTGGTGCCATTCTGAGTCCATTTCGCTACCAAATTAAAGTCCCAAAGTTTGGAACTCAAATCTGGAAACTAACTTAACAGTTTCGTTTTTTTTTCCTCCAACTTTGAGCGGCCATATCTCGGTGCTCAAAACTCCAATTCTTGATCCGCTTGTTCTGTCCTAAACCTTACTTGCAACTCTAATTGAGTTAGAAATTTTGGAGGCTGGTTTGTAACGTATGAATTTTACCGAATTTTCAAAATTAGTGAAAAATCAACCCCGGCACAACTCTATGTAACCTGAAATAGTAACTTTAAACCCATTTTTGAATACCTTCGACTTAGATTCATGGAAAAGTGTATTCTAAGAATTTTTAGTACTTTGGAAGTAGTTTCCAACGGTACCAAGTTTTCCAATTTTGGACTTGTAGAGAGTGAGATACAATTTTCCAAAAATCTCGTATCCAAACAGAAATTTCCGAAATTTAAGGAAATAGAGTTTTTCAAATTCTCATTTTTCCTTCGATATCACTTAAATGTTTTGCACATGATTTCAAATATAAAAACCCGATTTCTCTTATGTTTTGAAACCCCATTTTTGAGCTTCGATTTGCATGTGATTAGGACTCGTACTCGTGAAATCTTCTTAGATTGTATATGAGTACAATCTTTCTCAATAAGTTGGGGATTTTAAGCGATAGTATGTAATAGTTGATTATTATTTGTTCAGGCACTCAAGGGGACCTTCAAGAGGAACTCGAAGCGGATGCCTAGACACTTGTTTGAGTAGTTACTCTCTTGTTGCAATTGGTGAGTGTTCCATATAGGAGTACGTAATTTGAATAAATCTATGATATGCTTATTCCATGATCGTCAAGTGTTAAGTGCTACATATTAAGTATTTACCACACTCATGCATATTTAAGTAAGGTATACTTGAATTATTCGACATGAAATGCTTGAAGAGCATGTTTACGTGACTACTTGAATTACTCTACATGAAATACTTGAAGTGCATATACTTCAATTACGCGACATGAAATACTTGAATTGTATATTTATGTGAAGTGTTTACATGATTAATTATGCTATGGCTGCATAAGTCGGTTGGAGTGAATCTCCTCGACTCTTAAGTGGTAAAAGTGAGAAACGGCCAAAAGCGGCCTATTAAAATGACTAATTTCTACCAATTAACCGTGATTACTACCGTCAACCGTTAACCGTTTACCGTAATTACTTATCATTTTCCTATCTACTTGATTACCTGGTACTTGATTACTTGGTTACCGTAAATTACATGTTCACATGAAATTATCAAATATTGCTTACGTGTTTATGTGTTAATTGTTGCTAGTAATTGCTCATATGAAATTGTTCACCATTTTAAGGCGAGTGTATACTTTATCTCACTCGACCTACGAAAAGAATAAATTTTTACCATTCGCCAAGTTATTTGATTACTTGTGCATGTTGTAAGCTCTAAGCTGAACTTGGGCTCTACCCTTGGTTACTGACCTACTCAAGCCAGGATTGGGCTCGGTTGGGTTGGTTGGAACTCTGGGCCACCGTTTCGATATACTCGAGTATTACCACTAGAGGGATAAGGTGATGGCCAGACAAACCGAGGGGATCCGGAAGTCATAAGGTGCAGATGACCGAAATGGTTCCATTAGAACACCGTATCCTTCAATGTGTGTTTAACTTTGCATAGTGATAACCATTTTATGCAAATGTGCCAACGTGCAAATCTTGAGTCATGCCTGTGAGATGTTCAAAGTACTCGTATAATGATATTTGTCTCATGTTCATGTACCAACGTGCAACCCCGAACCATACATGTAGTATGCTCTCTTTACTTGATTTATTAGAACTGCTAGAGTGTTTTGGAACCTCACTGGACTGTATAACTCATACCACGTCGTGGATTTTTTTTACAGGGTCCGAGACCAAGAGTGCCCGAGAATAATACTAGATTGCTTTCTTTTAAAGATCTTAAGTTGTATTATAACGGATGGTTATAGTAGATATGCTTTTGGATTGTATTAAGCTTGAGGGCTATCCGATTGTAAGTGTGAAATGTTTTGGAGTACTTTAATTATATAATTGAAGTATTTGAAGTATTCCTAGTTTTGAATTATGGATCGTATCGAGTCCTGACGAGAGTTGGGCAGGCGTCCCGCTGATACCCTTGGGAGAAGTGGGGGCGTCACAAACATGACTTTGAAATTAGATTATCTTACATTCTTAATATAGCATTAATCAGTAAATAATGCCTAAAATTAGGCGGAACTAAAAGGCATGATTATTTAACATTCTTAATGTAGCATTAATTAGTAAATAATGCCTAAAATTAGGTAGAACTAAAAGGCATATAGCTATACATGTAATGTGTAGCCTTGCTAATTAGTCACATTACTTCTCTAAGACAAGCAATTTGACAATTTCCAATTTTTTTGACAATTTCTGTTTGCAAGTACTTCACATTTAACAATCTTTTAGAAGAAAGAAATAATGAAAGACAATTATAAAATGGGTTTGTCATTTTCTTTTGTTTGCTAGACTTGAATGAGCATTCAAACATATTTAAAAATATTTTCAAACCAATGTAAAATTGAGTTAATCTTTTTTGTATATTAAGTGGCTTTTTTGTTTTACATTAATAGGTCTATATTCATGACACATAATTTTTATTCAACTCTAACCCACCATGACCTTGGTTTATATATACTAACATTTCTCCTAATCAGGATTTCATTGGATCCTATTCTTTCTGTTGTAATTCAAACGATTGTTTGATTGAAAGATTAAAAGTGTTCAAGAATGGAGGGAGCAACAATGGTTTCTTTGGATAGGACATCATCTATTGAAAATGAGCCTCGGACTCTCAATATTGAACAACTTTAACTTGCAAGGGTGAATATACATATTTTCTTATTTTTCTTTCTTTCTTCTCTTTTTTAGGCTGTCTATCTCTTTGTTTTTTTTTTCTTTTTTGGAAATTTTGATGATTTTGATTTTGATAATGTGTATAGGAGGCAACACTTTATGTGGTGAGTACGAGGAGCATGGAAGAAGCTCTTTGAATTTTCACTAAGATAATGGCTTAGATATATACAATATCGAATAATTTCTTGAGCTTAAAATTTTTCTTTTCTACTTTCTAGGTTCTTTGGATTTATAATTCTTACTTATTTGATGATTCTTTCTCTTACTTGGTTGTTGAATTTTTTTTTTTGTAATCTGTATCATAAGCTGCAAATTTATAGGTTATTTTGTGTTCTCAAATCATGTGCTAAAATAGGTGAGTTTCTCTTTTTCTTTTTCTTTTTAAATAAAAGTGGTATTCAAAATCAAGAGATAGTTGGAAACTTTAAATGGTGAATTCCAAATCAACTTGTGTTTAAGGATAGGTTAGAATAAAATACTAAGAAATAACTGGTGGAAATATTCTACAAACGGGATAATAAACTCGTGTTTAAGGTTAGAAAATATGTATTTATTGAATCATTTTTTCATGCTCAAAAGAAAAAAGTTGGGCATATTGCAAAAGTTCAAAAACTATAATCCATTTCTTAAATTGCATTTTTTTTATGAAGAAAGTTTATCCTTTTGCCAAAACAAAATGTTTACATGGAGATCCCCTTGTATATATATTTTTTATTTTTTTTGCAAAACAGAAGGACCCTCTAACCATTTATATATCCGGTTTCACTTGATTTGTTCAGCCTTCTATCTGGAGAGATTAATCTATCAGTTAACTTTACTCCGAATATTTATTACGGCTTTTCCCAAGTGTTGCAAGGGGTCGGATGAGAACCCCATTCCTAGTGGTTTCATTAATCTTAAGTTCAAATGCTTCTTATCATTATTAATCTTAAGTTCAACAAACTCCATATATCATTTCACATTACGTTTCTTATTTGGTCTGATTTCATCTCGTTCTTTGAGATAAGTAATTTTTTCACACTGTATGTCATAGTGAAATAGAACTGTTATTCTTTAACCATATTGGTTAGATGTGTAAAATGCAGAAGAGCTCAATGGCGCTATTGGGCCTCAAGCACAAATTGTAGAACTACCTTATTTAAGCAAACCACACTCTTACTATGTAGTATTACTTTGATTCATAACTCACAACTGTCAAACAATAATGTTCGTGAACGTCTTAATTAATAAAAGATGCATGCTGAATAACAGATTCTAGCATAAACAGAGAAAATAAGTCCATCAAAGACTATATGTATAAACTGAAATACCATAACAGATAACATATGCACCATAATACAAGTGCAGCAAAAAAATTAGATATGCCTCAAGAATCAATAGTTTAAAGCAGCATTAATGAGTACAACTATTAAGCTCCTACTTCATTAATCAAGTCATCCGAGGCTTTTGTGTAATTATAATAACTTATCCACTGAGCCCAATGAACTAATCCCACTGCTCACTGACCAAGGGTCAATATAAGACAAAAAAGATCCAATGGCTTTTAAGAAAAGCAAAGCTAAAATAGCGCCAGGCTTGTTCTTCGCTTTGCACTTTTTGTGCTTTTCCTGTACGTTATCATGGTCACTTGTTTCAGCAATGAAAAGTGCTAGACTTGCTTGTAGCTTTGAATTGGACATAAGCATGCAGCTCATTTGGTTTTGAGTACTGTGTCTTTATAGTTGTTCAAGACAATTATTCAGACTCCTTACATGCAGAAAACATCATAATTCTGCTTGGGGCAACCAACAAAAGAAATCTAAATTGTGGATTCAAGTTACTAAATAGTTGCTTTTCATCCAAAGGAAGGATAACAAAACACCACACAACATTCTAAACAAATCCAGGTGAGCAGCACATTTTTCCCTTACTACACAACACATAGTTTCACTTTTCCAAAATTATCTTACTCTGCATATTTTCCAGTGACCAAGACTCCTGCAACGAGTTGTATAGTCAACCTGACAACCCTGTCATTTGCATACATCCTAAACTTCTCAATTTGTATATATATGTAACAAGGTTTAAGTAGTTCAAATCCAATACTGGTAACTTCAATACAAATAGTTCCCTATTCACAACAAAAATCTTGCCAAATTTGTTTCCCCTTTTTCTTGCAACCAACCTCATGATACAGAAATTTGTTGAAGAAAAACCACTCTTACAAGCTCAATAACACTTTTCAAACCAAATTAACCCTACATTGCCTCAAAAATCACCAAAGTCCCAATAATCATCATCCAAACAAAAAAAACCGACTCTTATATTCTCCACCTCACAGTGAAGAACTAGTACATAAACTAAATCAAAAACAAAATCAGTAAACTTGGTACTAATTAATCACAAAAAGAATACCACAGGAAAAATTATAGAAAAGGGCGTATAAATTTGAGCAGCTTCTGTTAAGGGCATCTCTACCGACTTTTCTACAAAATGTAAATATATTTGTGTGCATTTAGAATTACATTCAATCAATAGCCCAAATTTGTATTCATCATTGGAGCTTCAAGGACACACCCTTTTCACTAATTTTCCCACAAAAAAAGAAAAAAAAAAGAAAGGACAACAATCAACGGAATTAAGTACATCCTACTGCAGAAAAGGATAAAAGATCAGTAAAAACGAAGACTGGGTGGATAGACTTATTGAATTCACCTGAAAAGTGAGGCTAAAAGGGTTCTTAAACCCACCTTTGGGGAGGCGGCGATGAAGAGGGGTTTTGCCACCTTCAAATCCAAACTTAATAGTCCCTCTGGCCTTCTGACCTTTGTGACCCCTCCCTACAGTTTTCCCTTTGCCCGACCCGATGCCACGGCCTTTCCGGGTCTTCTGCTTTCTGGAACCCCAGTTGTCTCTCAGATCATTCAAGGCCAAAAGGCTGCTGCTGCTACTATAGCCCCTATTCTGGTTAGAATGAGAACAAGAACAGGAGTAATATGACCCCAGAGCTCCATTGCTTAAGATGGTACGGCAAAGTTGAGTACACAGGAGTTGTTTTGGGGCAATTTGGGAGGTGGGTTTGTTGATTTTCGTCCAACCATTGCAAATTCTAGAGGCTGAAACCAGTGAAGTAAAAATTGTTGACTGCCAAAATTGTCAGCAGAAATTGCTGACTGCCAAAATCATCCGCATGAAATTCCAGCAGAACCATTGCCACCGAATGGCAAAAGACCAAAACGCCCCTCAAAGCCACAACAACCATGGGATAACCGGTCCATTTTTCACTGTTCACAAGCCGATTCACGCTTTATATATGTAAGACTAGATATTTTGCCCTGACGCTATGCGTCAGGTAGGTAGGAAAGAATTGTTTAGTTGGTAAGAAAAGGAAGTAGACAAAGGTGAGGCTGTGGCGGTGGTTTGCATTGGCGTTAGCCAGGTGTTGCTTATGTGGTTTTGTAGTATCTGGTTTGTAGTTTGCATGAGTAGGATTGCTATTTGTAGTTGATGCGTGGATTGTGTCAGGAAAGAATTGCCTAGTAGTGTTGATTTTCTTTGTACGTGGCTAGTTTCCTGCTATTATATATAAGGATCTTCGTCTTTTGGGAATAGATATGTGTGGTATATTTTTGGTTTGCTAGGTAGTAATTTGTATTTGCAAAGTGTTTTTTTTTTGAGTTGGATGGAGTCGCAGTGTGTTAGTGTTTGCGGATTGAATGATAGAATTCGAGGATGGATTGCTAAGTTAGTTGTCGTGGAAAAATCTCTATTTCGGCGACCACGGAATTTGACTCGAATGTTTTTACTGATGCTTCTGTAAGGGCTTCTTAGACTTATTTTTGTAAGTTTTATTGTGTTTTTGTTTTGTTGATATGGGTAGTAGGTATCTCTTTTTTTTTTCAGGGTGATACAATTCAAGGAATAACATATTTATCTGATCTGGATGCTATGGATTATGCATTGGAGTTGCATGGGACATATTATATAGCAAATGCCACTATATAGTGTCTGCGTAGTTCACGGATGCAGATTGGGATGGTTCCATATGAGATTATTATATCACATAATACTGTGATTAATCATGTTTTACCTGAGCATGCATTATCGGTGGAAAATTTCTATGAATTGACTCGTTTTTACGATTTGGATTCCTTGAGAGCTAATCTAGATGCAAGGATAAGTATAACTTCTTTTTTGTTTTTTTGGTTGTGGCGTATTAGTAAGTTTAGGTATTATTAGTGTGATTGTAGGCTAATTTGTTATTTTGATATAATAGCTTTGCTTGGGATAGCTGTGTATGCTGGTCCAGCAATATTTTACGCCATCGGAAATAGACATGTTCATTTGCAAGAGTTTATAATCTTGAATGAAGAGTATGTTATCAGTTTTTGTATGGTTAGTTAATATAGTTATGATTATATTTTTTAACTGTGTTTGTTTAATCTTAGTATGCATATAATTTTGCCAGGAGGATACCAATAGTGTTTTCAGTATGGGATGATTATTTTGAGGATGATGCCATGCATTTAGTTGAACTTATCAGCGAGCGACCAGTTGTTATGATTTGTCGTCCACGTATTAGTCATCTTCATGGTATATGGGTTTGATTTTAGTTTTTTATTATTTATTTATGGTTGTGTTTAAGATTTTTGTTTATGTAAATATTTTTTGTATTTTTTTTCTTCGCAGGTCTTTCTATTGCGACTCAAGCGACTACCATTATTATGCATAATCCTAATTTGCTCGTGGCTCAGCAGCTAAGGCATTGGTATGATACATTTATTGATGATGCTAGCTTTTGAGCAACAAAAATCAAGGATTTTCGGCATTGCTTGTGGTTTATGCTGATCCGTAGCTATAGTTTTGGGGTGTTATGTCATTATTGTTATTTTATTTCTGTTGGTGTTATAATAGCCAGTATGTAAGAGTGATTTGTGCATAGTTGTAGTTTTGGTGTGCTATGTTGTGATTGTGATTTCATTTGTGTTGGTGTTATAATAGTTGGTATGTGACAGTGGTTTGTGAATATTGAACGTTTGATTTTCCTTTTGTTTTTTTTTCCTTTGGCTGATTTGAAGCGGTATTATTGAATCTAAGTTTGCTTTTTTAAGAAGTATTTTTTAGTGAATTATTTGATTGTTTTTAGATGAATTTTTTAAATATCTTCTTGTTGCATTTTGCTTAACATTTATGTAGCTGTAATTGAATTATGCTGATGCGGTATAACTGTGTATAAGAAGAAGAAATCGAACCGTAAGCAACGTATAAATAAGATATGCGCAAATTTGAGTAGGAACAGGATAAGTAGTTATATCTTACATATATTTCATTTACAAGAGTAAGATGCATTTAAAAGTGGCCTTGCTCAACTGGCTGGCGTTTTATGTACATTCCACATCTTAGATATAAAAGTGTCGAAGCAGGGCCTACATTAGCCATTTTCAATATTGCTGAGGCTGGTTCTAAAAGGTGTGTTGAGTGAGAGATTTAAAAGGTGCTGAGGTGTCTATGGCTTTGGACGTTTGTTGTGGGCTTCTTGAACTGATTGAAGGGGGTGTTTTCATGTTGTTTGTTGCTTGATTGAGGTAATTTGGTCACTGTTGGTGGTATCGATTGATGGTTCATGTGTAGATTCTTGGGATGTGTTTGGTTGAGTAGAATTAGTCACAATTGTGGTCTGAGGGTCACTGCTGTTAGCGGTTAAATGGGGAATATTGTTTGGGGTGAGAGGGATTGTAAGATAAGCAACAACAATGTATCGTGCAGGCTGAAGTGTTTCTGATGGTCGAACGATATTTCGTAGTTGGATATAGAATTGGGTATCCTGTAGGTTGTTATTGATCAGTTGGATGTTGATTTGTTCATGTATCTTTTGGATGTTGACGACTTGCTCTGCTGACATTTGAAGAATAGACTCCGCATATTTATCTTCAATTAATGCTAGTAGAATACTTGTACCATCAAAGAGTTGAACTTCAAAACGGAGCCTACCATTACACCAAATTGTTAAGCATAATATTAGAATAGGTAGAAAATTGCGTAGTAATTGATAAAGCATAGAAATTAAATGTGAACCTTGGTAATGGTTTTTGGTAAGTGAGATGGCAGTAAAAGCATTTGAATTCTGTATTAGTATCAGCTCCTGTTGGTTTTGAACAATCAGGTTTTGGACAACTTAAGTAGTAAAAGCGTATGTTTGTCACTGAGATACGAATCTGAGCTTTTATCCAAAAGGGCCTGGTCTGTAGTTTCATATGATAATAGTTTTTGGTAAGTGAGATGGCAGTAAAAGCATTTGAATTCTGTATCAGTATCAGCTCTTGTTGGTTTTGGACAACTTAAGTAGTAAAAGCGTGTGTTTGTCACTGAGATACGAATCTGAGCTTTTATCCAAAAGGGCCTGGTCTGTGGTTTCATATGATATATGTTAGATATTTGTAACTTTATCTATAAATGATTAATAGCAGTATGATTGAGACTTACATGTTCAGCCATCATGGGAATTGCTGCTATTTCTTGTAGTTGTGCAGTGGTTGGTGGATAGATAATTTGATTTGCTTTTTCATATAACCTTTTTTTTATTATTGTTTGTATGTAGCAGCTATTTTCCTTCATCCTGTGTAAAAGTTGGGTTTATGAATCTAGTTGATATGAGGATTATATAGTTTAAAGTAATAGGATTACCAGTTTCTCAAAGTTGTGGCTTGGGGAATTTCTGGATTGAATAATATGATAGTGGTTGCCTGTGTTCCGAGAGAATTGCTGCAAATGAATGTAAATAAGAATACGGATTGTGAAGGTGCGTGATAACTTCATATAATTGCAAATTTGTATCAGAAAATAATATGGTTACTGTGATAGGAGTTGACTTTTGGTCTAGCCAATAAGATGATAGGCTATTGAGGTACCATTGCTTTTAATTGCGATCCTTCGACACATAAGAATTCTTCCCACATCGTAAAAGTCATTGGTTGTTTTCTGCATGCATAGAAATGTAAATATTATGAATTAGTAACATATGGTAGAGAATAAGTTTTAGTTAGAATTGGCAAGTACTCTTCATTAACAATAGCAAATTCTTGGATTGGCACATATCGTTTTCCTCTTGGCACTAAGCGAGGAGGTAGTGCATGCAGGACAGCACAGAGGATATCTATACATCAGAGATCAATTGTATTTAGACTACATGTTTTGTAAAAGGCAGTGTAAGGGGTTGGATGAAGATCATACTTATTCATGTTGAGTAGTCGCCAATGTAATTATGCAGCTGTGCAAAGGATGTTAATTCATAGCAATCATCAGAGGGCAATGCATTATATGCTGAAACAGCCTGAATAAATGTTCTTTTAGAGATTGTTAACTGATATGGTGAAGATGCGAGATAAAAAGGGATGCTTATTTTTGTAACCCAAGCATTCCCAATGTAGTAGGTGGAATAAAGCTGGAGAATTGGCTCGATATCTTGAATGTCTCTTTCGAAAATAGTTGACTGGATGGTGTTTTTCTGCATTTAAAAATTGAAGAGATGTAATCAGTGATTTTGTGTATAAATGTGTGTGATAATAGGTGGACGAATGAAAATTTATTTGGTTTGATATATCTGACCATAGCATCAGCGAACACTAATTTTTGATATGGCCTGCCATCTTCTTTGCTATAATGAATTGCACTTTTTTCTATCACAATGAGCTTAGCAAACCAATTCAAGTTTGTGTCTATCAACTTTGGTATCAGAATGCATTTTCCCTCCATGCTGATACTGAAAAAACAAGAAGCAAAGTAAAATTAGTTAATAAGTAAGGAACTTGTGTGTAAAGCATTTATATAAATCTAAGATATTAAATACTTTTATGTATTAGTATATTGAATAATGGCTAGGAAATATATCAAATATTCAATTGACAGAAAAAAGTTTCTGTGTATTATATACGCGAAGGATTTAGTTTCAGTTAGGAAAGTTTGTTTGAATGCTTGCAAAGGAAAGCTAGGAATGAAGTTACCTGAATAGATTGGAGAGCAAGGATTCAGAAGCAGAAGAAGAAGTTCGCGAGTTTGTGCAAGCTAATGAGATGTGTTTGTTCAGATAGAATCGATTTATATATAATGAGAAGGATAGTGGAATGAATGATATGTGATCATAACTGAAAAGCGAATATGCATTTGGTCTGGCGCATTGTTAATGGGAGACAGTATGTAATTGCATGTGATTAGAAGGTGCCAGAGAAAGTATGTAATCATTAAAATAGTGCATGGCAGATAGAGACTACGTGTTACACCTAGCAATGAGTTTTACATGTGGCATGCAATGAAATTAGAAACAACCGCTGCATATTATGAAAGACATCTGGACATGGCTTTGATGATACAGGTAGCATTATTGAAGGTACAGGTGTTTAAGCCGAAAATTGTTGAAGGTTCTGAGCTGGTAAAGTGCTATATTGCTATCTGTGATTGATTAAACATCTTTCTTATATTTTCAAATAGCTGAAATAGCTATGTAAATGGAGCTTTGTCAGTGCGTTGTTAAGCTCGGTAAAATTGAATAAGTGGTAGGGTAATTAATATAAAAGAGGTAGAATGTATCAGACAAGTTCTGGTTTTTAAACTATCTATTTTGTGATTTTGAGTTTTCTATCTCCGTAGTTAAAGTCATGCATTGGCTTAGTCATTTTTAATATCAGATCAAAGGCAGAGTCATTGAGAATTTCTTCTGTAACTGGAAGAGTTGTTTAGTTAGCATTCTTAATATTGCAGAAGAATGAGAAAACAAGGCCGGAGACAACATTGGTTTTTTATGATATACTGAATGATTTCACTTCTGAAGAAACATATAAAGAAGGTTGACCTTACACCTAAAGTACAGAGCATACTGTCTGTGTCACAGTAAGAATGAGCAGTATAACGTCAGCAATAACAGAGATGATAGACCATGGACTGCTAAAATAATCGTTGTATAGCATTGTATACCACATAACCAATTCTGTCACCAACTTGTGTCTCTATGTTTTGCATCTGTCTGGGTATGAATTTGAACTCATCTGAAACATCAAACTTGAAAGAGGAAAAATTACTGTAACAATATGTATTGCTTATGTGTCGCTGCTTTACACGTGTGTGGCCATGAATTTGAATATGTCTGTAAGAATTTCAGCATGTTTGTGTCCTCAGATTACACACCAACAAAAAGAAATGAGAAGTCCAAAAGAGTCTCTACATGCAAGAGCTTTCGAACCATAGAAGAAAGAACTGGCTCTGCTATGCACTTGTGCATTGGAATGACATCTGCTAGAGAACCTCCATCCATGTACTCTAGAGTTATGCTTATTTGTCCAGAATTTGGAGTGTAAAAAGCTCTATAGAATTCAACAAGACCTTGATGATAGGGTGCTTCACACAAGGTTTTTATTTCATTAAGAAGTTGCTACTTTTTCTCCTGATATGTGCATGGTACAATGTTTTTCTTTTAGGGAGGTAATATTTTTTGGAATTTGTTGTGATTTGCGTAAGAACGCCAGGCACCACTCTTGCCATTTTAGATGCAGGACTTGTCATTCAATCCAAGACTTTCGTTCTAATATTCTAATAGGTCTTTTGACTTAAATGAGACTTGAAAAAAGTATGTTAATTGCATATTTCACTTGAATCTGCAATTTCGACAGAGACGTATAACTTATATTTAATCATAAACTTTTTGTCATAATTATAACTTCTTAAGAGAAACTTTACCTGCACCCTTGAAATTGTACTCTCTTCAATGAGTGGTCACATAATCAGAAATTATTCTGCTGAATAAAAAAAAAAAAGGATAAGACGTCACTTGATTAAAATGACTAATGCAGTGGTTCAGAACCTTTTATGGACGAAAGTCTTGAGAAGCAAAAAGCTCCAAGCAAGGCAAGTAGTTAGGGAGAAACGAAAGGTGTGCGGCTAATATTTTCCTAATAAACATGAAAAGATTACACGAGAAGAACTGGATTGCAAGTACTTATTTCACAAGTTGGAGAATGAACTTCCAAAATGAAAACCCAAGACCAAAGTGCAGCACTTGACAAGAGGAGGACAAAGTGCAGCACCAAAACTAAATGCTAGCCTTCCTTCGCCACGAGCCCTGTGGAGGGGAATAAAATATTTTTGGGGTGAGTTAGAAACTCAGCGAGTAACCAGTAAAAGCAGTCATCAAATATATTTCACAATAATGCATTTCAATGATGTCATGATTCCAAGATCAAATGTACGTTTATTGCTCTCGTGAGCCAGTGAAATCATTGCACTTGAACACCCAACGCTCAAATAGATCATTTAACATTAACAGTGAGAGGGAGCCCCTTTTTGAGCTCCAGATAAACATGAACATGAACCATAAAAAGGGTGGAGACGTTGGTGTCCAGCACAAGACTTTCCCAGAACTCATTGAAGCCAAAATCATATCATGAATTCACATGCAAGCACGCATGAGATGCCGTCGAGTAAATAATGCAAGAAACATTTCAAAAATAACTTTGGAAACAGTTTAGGGTCACTCACCTCCATGGCTCAGAAACCATCCATCAAATATCATTGCCTTACTCAAATCCAAGCCTTAGATCACAAACGCAAAGCAATCAAGCCCCTTAAAAGTTCGGACAGCACTTCCCCTAAATTTGCTTACTTTTCCAGCCGTCATGGCTTCATTATATTTCTCATTCAAACCCAAAGGTACACACACAACAACAAGTTCATTCAATAGCCATTCAGCAAGCTCCCAGAAGTACAAATACAATTCAAGCTAGGGAAAAGTTCGGAAATGAAAGTTAAGCTCAAAACCAGAAAAATAGTTTTTGACATCATTTTGTGATTTTGGCACCAAAGGTACTACGAGTATTGGATGGAGGTGCAAGACCCACCGTTTCGAAGCTAAGAGATAAGGCTACAATGTTGAAGAAGGCAACTCTGTCCAGTATCGAGTGTAACCAGGTCAAAAATGCAAGATACTACACCAGAACCGCAAAAACAGGTTCACCAATCGCATTCTGGTGCAAACATCATAAATGAGCCTACCTAAGCCCAAATCCAGAAATTCCAAAGCCATCCGAAAGCTAAGAAACAGGGATACATTTCATCAGAAGACCTCAACAACCAATTCGGAAGCATTCCCAACCAAAATAACCCATTACAGAAGCAATTCTCAAATTCGGGTAGAAACAGGGCAGCAAGGGTAATTCCATCTTTTCACAAGCTACGCTACTCCGATTGACCTGAAATTTTGCAGGCACCTCTAAAATATCATTTCCTACAACTTTTATGTTTTAATC
The DNA here is from genome assembly GCF_003713205.1 of Coffea eugenioides. Classification (NCBI taxonomy): domain Eukaryota; kingdom Viridiplantae; phylum Streptophyta; class Magnoliopsida; order Gentianales; family Rubiaceae; genus Coffea; species Coffea eugenioides. Next base: position 32,216,559 of record NC_040035.1, on the reverse strand, counting down.
CAAGGCCAATTCGGCCTCTAACTATGAGCTACAAAACTGGGCAGAATGTAAATCCAAGAAACCCTAATTTTCCAGATTTCTTCCAAAACAGAAATTGCTTGCAATTTACCACTTTTTCCACCTTCTAGCTTCCTTAAATATCATTTCCAATCATCATACATGACCACATAATCATATCCATATGAAAACAGAAAAATCCCCAATAATTATAAAACTTCACCAATTCAACCAAAATCAAGATATAATCCATAAAAGTGCATCTTATACCACCACCAATCATGAATTGAACATCATTAGAGGAAGGAGAAGGGTTCTTCACAACTCACCTTAGCAATACAAGAGATAGAGCAACTAGTCACCTTAGCTTTCCAAACAACTCCACAAAACACCTCAAGACCACTTAGCAAAGAGATTTTATGGAATGATTTGGAGTTTTATTGGTTGGATTTGAAGATTGAGCAAGAAATAGAAGGAAGAAATTGATAGCTTTTCTTTCTTTTGCTCTCCAATAAATTCGGCCAAGAGAGGAGAAATAAGAGGATGTTTTGGCCAATTTTTGGTATTTATTTGGTAAAGGTAAAAGTAAAGTTAAATGGTCAAAGTCAAGAGTGAATTAGATGGTGACACTTGTCACCTTTAGGTTTAAAACTTATCTTTTTGTCTCTCCAATACAAATATCTTAACACCTTGTAAAATAATATCACTTAATACAAAATTTCAATAAGTTGTCAAAAATATAATGCATTTACCGCACTAGCGGGTCCCACGTCCAAAATACGCTCTTAATTTCTCAAAAACTAACCGATACTAGAAAAACCATTTTAAAACTATCTTTGCTCATAAACTTTATCCGGGAAATTTTTCTAATAAAGAAAATGTAGAAAAGGCGGGCGATTAAATAAAATAAACCCTAGAAAATTAGAAAATTTTCGGATTCTCACACTCATTCTTTCAGGGCGTCACAATTGTACTTGCCTAAGAGGGATAGGCTTGGAAGTACTGAAACTGATTTTAACCTTAGTTTTAGGATCAACAAGAATTACAACTTTTTCTTCATCTTCTGTTCCAGTCAGTTGATGAAACCTGACTTTGTTTTTGACCAGTCCTTTTTCTGTTGACAAGTAGAAGAAAACTCATATTTGTTGGTTTTGAACTTGGAACTGGGAAGAAGAAATCAAAAGGAAAAGTAAGAAAAGTACATATATATGTTTGTTGAATGCTCAAAATAAGGCAATAAGGCAAGAAGAAAGTAATGGGGAGCCAAATGTTACTTTTTCAGCCAATAAGATTTCTTTAATCTAGGAGGGAAAATTTAAAAAAAAATTAAACAGCAAAGCTTTCTTTTGTTTTCTGTTTTGATTGCAACAAGAGGTATAAGCAAAGTATTTATCTTGTGCCTTATGTTCTATTATACAGGATAGTGAATTTTTCATTATATAGTATGTTAGGAAGAAAATTGGAAAGTTGCACAACAAGGATCAAAAGGGAATTTTGTGTACTAATGACTGGAGAGATTTGCATTCATGGCAGCAGGGTTAATATAAAGTTCTAAGATAAAACTTTCCTCTTAGAGGCTTTCGGCGATTGCCATCTATAACACAATTTGGTTCTGAACATTTCTTGATTATAGACCTTGAGTTGAACACTTTGCTTTTCCTTTTTCTTTTTTGGAATGTACACTTTTTGCTGGACTCACGCGATTAAACATATTAACTAATAATGATATGATCAAGCTATTGGTTGGCGGTGGATGATGCTTGGTGAAAATAGTAGACATTTGCTGGAGTCCTTCGTTCTAGCAGTAGTATAAAACATATTGTTCATTTGTGTAACAAACTTGGCAATACCTGCTTTTACAAATAAAGTAGCAGGGAAGCACAAACAAAATAAATTTGAAATGTAAATTAGCATAAAGAGTTAAATAACATACCTCAATCTGCATTAATATGAATTGCCAGCATATATTCATTAATACTTTGACATTACTTGATGTTCTGCCATGCGATAATGCAACATATAGTTGGCCATGAGAGAAAACAGGCTCTTTTAGATATAGACCGACATAATCCAAGGTTTGTCCTTGTGCTTTATTAATCGTCATTGCAAAACATAATCTTAGAGGAAACTGTCTTCTTTTAAAAGGAACTGAGCAGAAATCATCATCAGAAGTTTGCAAGGCCAAGCGTTTCCAACTATGTTCTCAAACTATCATCATCAAGTGACCTGAAGCCACATTGGCCTTAATGTACACCAGCAAACATGTTAAGCAACAATCATACAATCAGGTTATTGGTTGTCGTTGCATGATGTTCAGCCAAAACATCAGACATTTCTTAGAGCCTTTCGTTCTACTAGTAGTACAATTTCACAAAAAAAAAAAAAAAGTTGTGGGGAAGCAGAAACAAAATAAATCTGAAACAGAAATTAGCAAACATTTTGTACCACCAATTAAGGCAGGCTCGGGTTTAATCCCACTGACTAATTCATCACACTGGAACAAATCTTTGGGTAATTTTTCAAACAAGCCTTATACAGTTCCTTCATACATACCAGCATTTCACGTATACTGCCACTAGCCGTTGGGTCAACCCCACTAGTGCGCATTTCTTTTGTACTGCCACTAGCCGTTGGGTCAGTCCCACTAGTGCGCATTTCTTTTATACTGTCACTAGCCGTTGCGCATTTCTTTTATACTACCACTAGCCGTTGGGTCAGTCCCACTAGTGAGCATTTCATTTTTGCACCGCCACTAGCCGTTGGGTCAATCCCACTAGTGCGCATTTCTTTCATTCTGCCACTAGCCGTTGGGTCAGTCCCACTAGTGCGCATTTCTTCTATTCTGGCCACTAGCCCGTTGGGTCAGTCCCACTAGTGAGCGCTTTATTTTATACTGCCACTAGCCGTTGGGTCAGTTCCACTAGTGAGCGCTTCATTTACAGCCGTTGGGTCAGTCCACTAGTGAGCGCTTTTATTTTCACTGCACTAGCCGTTGGGTCAATCCCACTAGTGAGCGCTTCATTTACACTGCCACTAGCCGTTGAGTCCCACTAGTGCGCATGCCACTGGCAGTCACCACTAGCCGTTGGGTCAGTCCCACTAGTGAGCGCTTCATTTTCACTGCCACTAGCCGTTGGGTCAGTCCCACTAGTGCGTCATCTCTTTTATTCTGCCTCTAGCCGTTGGGTCAGTCCCACTAGTGAGCATTTCATTTTCACTACCACTAGCCGTTGGATCAGTCCCACTAGTGCGCATCTCTTTTATTCTGCCACTAGCCGTTGGGTCAGTCCCACTAGTGAGCATTTCATTTACACTGCCACTAGCCGTTGGGTTAGTCCCACTAGTGCACATTTCTTTTGCATCGCCACTAGCCGTTGGGTCAGTACCACTAGTGAGCATTTCATTTACACTGCCACTAGCCGTTGGGTCAGTCCCACTAGTGCGCATTTCTTCTATTCTGCCACTAGCCGTTGGGTCAGTCCCACTAGTGAGCATTTCAGTTTCACTGCCACTAGCCGTTGGATCAACACCACTAGTGCGCATCTCTTTTATTCCGCCACTAGCCGTTGGGTCATTCCCACTAGTGTGCATTTCATGTTTCATTGCCACTGAACATGGGTCAGTCCCACCAGTGAGCATTTTATTTTTCATTGCCGCTAAACAGGGGTCAGTCCCACTAGCGTGCATGATTTCTTTGCCACTAGCCGTTGGGTTAGTCCTACTAGTGTACATACCACGATTTTAATTTTATGTTGGGGTCAGTCCCGATTTTAAATTTCTGTTGGGGTCAGTCCCCTCGGGTCAGTCCTGATTTTAAATTTATGTTGGGGTCAGTCCCCTCGGATCAGTCCCGATTTTAAATTTCTGTTGGGGTCAGTCCTCTCGGGTCAGTCCCGATTTTAAATTTTCTGTTGCAGGTCAGTCCCGATTTAAATCTCCTTGTTCGGGCCAGTCCCATGATTTTAATTTTGTGCGGGCCAGTTCCATGATTTTAAATTTCTTGTTCGGACCAGTCCCATGTTTAAATTTTTGTTCGAGTCAGTCCCATGATTAAAGTCTCATTCGGGTCAGTCCCATGGTTTAAATTTTTGTACAGTCTTCATTGCAAAAGCGTCAGTCGTTCGAGTCATTCGCAGCCAAATAACACAGGTAAGTATTTGGTGTCTACTTCTTTGTCTCAAGTTTTTCCAAAACTCAGACAAAGAGGGGTAAACTGTAGACACCAAATTTTTAAGGTATTTTTGTTCACTATTATTTTTATTTTTGATTAATTTCATTTACTTTTAGTCTTTTATTTTTAAGTCATTTTATCATTTAATTAAACTTTAAGCATTTAATCATTTAATTTTTATTTTGTTTGTTTCGATTCTAGGTTTTATTTTATTTGATTTTTTGTTTCGATTCGTGTCTCTTGTCTTGCTTTAATTGAATTAAGAGTTTTGCACTAAATTTTCGGTAAAAAAGAAAATAAAAGAAGAAAAGAAAAAGGAAAAAAAGGGAAAAAGTCAATCAAAGGGACAAGAATAAGACACATAAGCCTACTTTGGGGTTTGAAATCTTGGCATTCCATATTAGGTCTAGTCTTGTGAGGTGCCTTTAAAAAGCAAAACAGCCGCAAGAGAGAGGCAAGTGGGGATGACGGATGGGGAAGAAAAAAAAGAAAAGGGAATAGAGAGCAAAAAAGGGGAGCTGCAAAAAATAGAAAGAAGAACAAGAAGAAATCTGGAAAATGGGAAGTTGGCGGTGCAGAGGAAAAACAGAGGAAAAGAAAGGGAGCAAAAGGGGGGCCTGGGTTGAAAGAAAAAGGGAGTGTTTCATCGGAGGCTAAAAACAGAAGCAAAGAAAAATTAGAGGAGAAGGCTTCGGCAACAGAAAAACAAAGAGCTACGGGAAAGACCTGGAACTTTTGAAGGCTTTCGGGGATTAAGGAAAACAGAGGGAAAGGAAACAGAGGAGGCGGCGGACAAAAGGGGGACGCTGGGAAAAAGCACAGGGGGAATGAGGAGTTTGGGAGGCTGCGAGGGGAGTAAGGAAAGAACAGAGCAAAAAATGGAGGGGGTTTCGCCTGAGAGCAAAGGGAAAAATGAAAGCTTCGGTGAAGGAAAAGAGGGCAAGGAGATGGAGGAAACTAAGCGAGAGAGGGTTGCAGGAGAAAAGGGGGCGGACAAAGGGAAAACAGAGGAGGCTTTGGAGTTGCAAAAGGAACAAGAACTAGAAACTCTGGAAAGAAATTGAGAGGGGAGTGTTTCTGGAGTTCGGACTGGGATTAGAAAGGAAAAGCTGTCGGGCAAGCAAGTGAAAAGGGGAAGGAAGAAACAAGAAACAGAGAAAGAAAATCTGGAAAAGAGAGAGAGTGGAAGGAGGTCGACTTAGGAAAATCTGAGAAATTGCAATCGCCATCGCCGACCGCTTCCTCACCGCCGGCCGCCAATCGCCCCAACCAAATCCTCCGATGCTCAGGTCAATGAAGCCACCGCTGTCGGCTGCTACCGACCATGCCATCATCGACCTCCTGGTCTAGCAGCAGCAGCAGGTGATTGCTGCCCACCAGACGTTTCCTAGCGCTCCGCCCGCTACCCCTGCTGCTCAAAACCACTCAATCTGTATCGGAGGAACCACCGTGAGAGGCCAAGGTAAGCTTTTCTTTTTCTTTTACATTTCAGTCTTCTTTCAAGTACGGGTTCTGGAAGCTCTCAGAGCATGGCTGCCGTGGGTCTGTCATCGTGATTTTTTCTGTTGATGGTCTATAATTTTTGTTCGCATATGTTTTCTGTGTGTGTTGGACTGAATTCCTTGCTTTTCTGGTGATTTTGGGGCCGGTTGTCATGTAATTTGAGCAGAGATTTGTTGGAATGTTTTCATGCCCATTCTGTTTGTTAAAATGTCCGAGTGGAAGTTACACTCGAAAATGATTGTTTGCATTTGCGTATGAGGAAACCAGATAAGCTAGTCAGTTCGTTCCCTGGTGATTGAGAGATTTTGATGTATGGATGTTTTGCACCCTCTCTGTTTTCGTTCCCTTTATGTTTCCCTTCGCACAAATTCGAATTGATGTCATAAGAGGGAGTTTTGTGAGCTTCCATGTTTGTTGAGGATGACTGGAATTGAAACCAAATTTCTGGTGCAGCTTATCGGAAAAAGGAACTGCCATGTTAACTGATAGCTCGGTTCGTGTATTGATGCTCTATTTATGTTGTTTAAAGAAAGTTTTGTGACACTTGGTTTCCAGTTGCTTGGTCGAGATTGTCAGATGTTTTTGAGTAAACGGAAAACTACATTAGATGAAGCAAAGTTAGCTTAATGATTCTGGTTTCATGTTTTCTTTTATTGCATGTTTTCTCCTTTTGGCACATTAAGGATCCTGTCCAGATTATGTTGACAGAATGGATTGAGACTTTTACTAGCGTTGGATTAACAAATTCGTGAGCTTTGCTTTACCATGTAGAATCCACAGAGTCTCATGTTTTCTTAGAATTAGGCACGTTCTTTTGTTGTCTAAGTCTTCATTGTGCCGCAAACTTGCTGTCGAACCATTTTGCATGATATCCTTCCAGATTTTTGCATGATATATTTCTAAGTGTTTTGGATTGTGGAGGTTATTTGCTTTGCTGCTTAGTTCAAAGTTTGGATAGATGAATGGTTTTAATCAAAGCTGCCTAGAATCCGCTTGTGAGTTGAAAGTAGTGATTGCATTTCTTTCGTGGCATTTCTTTTGTCTCTTAACCCCCTAAGCTTTCCTTTATTTTACTATGGCCCCATAAACTTTTAATCTCCTTCAATTGGGTCCTTATTTTTAATTGCAAATAGGTCCCTGAATTTTATTTTTCTTTAATTGTGACCCCGAATCTTTGTGATAATTATAATTTGATCCCCGAATTTTTATTAACTTTGTGATCAAGTCCTTGCTGGTTTTAATTTCTGGAATGTAAGTTGTTTACATGATTTAATTGATTCAATTTCATTATTATTTGTTAATTAAAGCGATGCCTTGACCCTTTCTTTTATTTTGGAGGGTAAATAAGTAATTTCACCCTATTAAGGCATCAACTCAATGGAGGTACACTCTATCCTTTATTCTTGACTTTATTTGACCTTATGTGCCTTATGTGACTTTATGTGCTCAATTGCATGCCATTTGAATGCTTTCATTTTATTTATTTATTTATTCGCTTTAATCGTCTCATTTTAGTATTTTTATTTTAGTTCAATTTTTTATCATTTGAAAGGCACTTGAATGTCACAATTGTAATAGTTAGCCTATTATATCATTTCATTTAATTCACTCCCTCTTAGATTGTAGTAGGCTTCCCCACCCGAATGTAATAGTTAGAGCTTTATTTGTTTTACTTGCCTTATGTGTTTTGCATGCTTAGGTGCTATGTGTTTAATCGCTTTTTCTTAGGTTTTGGCATCTAGATAAGCATGCTTTTGTGCTATGTGTTATGTGAAAATACGTGCCTTGCATGTCTACTTGCTTTTATTTATGTTTGCTTATATAGATGAATGTACGTCACCGTGACTAGTCCAATGCTAGTCATGGCCTTCCCCTCGAACTCTCGCAAGTCCAATGCTTGTGAAAAGCGTTAGTGAAGTGCTAATCCAATGCTAGACCCATTAGGGCCGTCCCCGCGCTAGCACATACTTGCATGCCTTCATTACATCTTCATTCATTCTTTTCTTTTAGTTTTACATTTTGCATGACCCTTCACTCCCTTTCCCTTACATATTTAGGATTACATTTTAATTTAGATTAGCTCATTTGCTTGTATAGATTAGGGAGTCACTCTTTTGGTAAGGGGGATGGACGAGTTTGGCTATCCATAGCCTTAGCACGCTCATTCTTTTTCTAACCAAAAGAAAAATTAAGTCACGAACATTAGTTCCCCGTACCCGTCTTGCTTGCATTCCTCTAGGGTTCATGCATGTCATTTATCCGCTATCGCATGCACTTTTGCTTCATATTCTATCCCTTTTTTCCACATTTTCACTTCACACAACTTTTATTTTGCACGTTCTCACTCTACCCCTAGCACTTTATATACTATCACGTGCACACACGCACTTCATACTATCACTTTACTCACCTTACTTTGCACATCCATTTGCACACTTCCACTTACACACCATTGTTTTTTATATTACTTTTCCACTTCACACAAACTCAAATTTTCATATTGCGTACATTCATTCCACTCATTTCACGTCATTAGCATTATTCGTGACCTCTCCAAAGAGTCATTATTGGGCATCACAATTAATGTGAATGGCACCATTCAAGCTTTGAAGAGAAATTTTGCCCCCGATGTCCCCCTAGGTCTAGGTTTTGCATTCATATAGTGCATCCAAATGTGATAAATGCTTTGGTTAAAACAAGAAAATTTTTGACTAAATCGCGCAACTAGCCTTGGCTAGGTCGAAGGGATGCCTTGGATTTTTATTCTTGCCTTCCCCTTCGTCAAATGTGACTCCCGAACCTTTTTTGTTGGTTTACGTAGACTAGGAGTCGTTTAAAAGGGGTTTCTTTCTACCTTTTTCCTTTAAAAATTTCATTTTAGCTGACTTGGTACACCTTAACTCTATACCAAGTGGCGACTCCGATTGTTATTTCAAAAACCCTTTTTAAACTATATTTTGGGTCAAATCGTCACATTTTCAAGTCCCATTTAGACCCACTTTCTTTGTAAATCAAAAATCACTTTTCAAATCAAAAATTCACTTTTCCATTTATTTATTTTTCTTGTAAAAAATGGGGCGCGACAGCTGGCGACTCCACTGGGGACTTAGAGAGTCCGAGCATTTGATTTAGTCGATTATTTTCTTCTTTTAACCTCTTCATATATCGCATTTGGATGTTTAGGATTGCATTTTTCCCTTTTATTAGGATTTTTGCATTTCGCGCGTATCAACTCACTCACTTACCCATTTGGCGTACGATTGTTTTGATGGATGAATGGTTTATGTATGTGATTCCGCGCTTTGCATTGCATTTGGGTGGGGGAACATTACCCTAAAGCTTCGCGTTGGTTCTCGATCCCTCCTCTCCAAACGAGCACTAGCATACGTGCATACGCTTTAATTTTTTACCCCTCATTTATTTTTCTTTTAGTGGCTTGTCACGCCACTCCACCCTGTTAGGATTTTAGGCGACCCACTTGGACGTGTGATCGCGACACGACGTGTACGTAGCACGATCCGAGGGGTCACTCAATCTTCCGCTTTAAGCTTTGGGTTAATAGCCTTTAGCTTTTAGTTGAAGGTTGAGGACTTTTGATAGATTCACTCAGACATGTAGCCGTGACACGACGTGTGCGTAGCAATGTCTGGGGAATCGCTCGAGCCACCGACAAAGAACCTTGGGATTGATGACCCTTGGTTTCCAAGTCTGAAGGCTCGGGGACCTAAAGCCTATCGAGTCTAGATGCATTAGTGAGCCAATACATCATGCATCCATGATAGTTTGCCTAGGGTAGAGTCTGTCTTGCCTTATTAGGGACACTATCCACGAGGGGAGGGATCCCACCCCTCTCTCTTTGTCTTTTAGCTTTTAATTGCCCAACGTGTTATGTGATTATGTGTTGAACTAACGTTTCTTTGTCTTCTTGTCCTTTGCATTCACAAACGTTAGGAATAAGAGGTCTGGCATGATCTTCTTTTAGAACCTACCCTTGTAGATAGGCTATTGCACGTTTAAGAAATTTCGATATATTTTGTTCATAAATTAATAATGCCATATCATTTTAGTCTTACCCTGGCAAATAAAGGGTCCCTTAGGTCATGTTTCATTTCAAATTGCATATTTTACTGCTTTAATAAACTGGCATCACGCATAAACCATAGAAAGGGAATGCCATTTAGGGGATCCCGTGTTAGGAATAAGCCGCCCCGTGTCTCGGATATCTAATCCAAGGAAACTTGCACGTTTATATTTTTGTACCATCCAAAGGAGTAGTGCACGAGATAAGGTAGAATTCGATCTTTTCCATGACCCTGGGGCGATCTTTGGTACATTAGAGTATGAGCATCTAACAATCATTCTTTGGCCATTTTTAACATATTTGGTAAAAATTCCTTGTTGAAAGGACATTAATTTGAAAAAATTCGCAAATAATTCCTCATTGTTGAGATGGTAAACTTATTGAGGCCAAATCTTGATTGTAGGAGGCTCATAGGCTAATGCATCGCAATGCATTTTTGAAACTACCAAAGGGGAGATAATTCAATCGATTTTTGAATAAGCCATCATTTCCATTCATTTGATCAAATTATCCATCAAATTCATCCAATCTATTTGGTCAATTCATTCATTTTTAGAACAATTCGGTCAATTTTGAATAAATCATCAATTTCAATTCATTTGACCAATTTACCCCTTTTTAGGGTGATCCGGTCGATTTTGAATAAATCTTCAATTTCGTCTGATCCATTTGACCAATTTGCCTAGTTTTAGGGCAATTCGGTCGATTTTGAATAAATCATCATTTCACTTAATCAATTGATTTCATTCAATTCATTTGATTAGTTTAATTCATTTTTAGGATTATCCATTCAATTTTGAATCAAATTTCATGCAATGCATTTGACCCTTTTACCCTTTTAAGGTAATCTAGTCAATTTTGAATAAATCATCAATTTCATCATATCCTCTTGATCCGCTTATTCCTTTTTAGGGTTTAAGTCTAAAGTTCACTGAATAAATTAGTCGTGGCATTGCAATCTTTTCAAGAGTAAGCTCTCTTTCACATATCATGTGTTGATCAAAGTAAGCAATCCATTCGGACTTTGTCCTCATTTTTAGAACAAATGTCTCTTCTCACTCCAATTGGTCAAATTTTTCAAATCATTTTTCACTCAAATAAGTTGATCGGATCCAACAGGTATTGTATGGTACCTACCCTAGAGGATTGCATTTTCATGCTAGGCCTACCCTTGGCACAAAAAGGGCTCCCCCATAGGACATGCATACCGATTTTACAATTTTGCTTACTAATTCGGGATATTTTTCTTTTATTTTTTTCCCCTCCCCACTGCATTCATAAAAATATTTCAATATGGTGAAAATATTTTTCCATATCTGATAACAATTTTGATCTAATAAAGTTTGAAAATTACAAGTATTACTTGATTCTTGGGCAGGCCTTACAACGTGAATTTGAAAATTCATCTGAAAGCGCTCGTGTAAAGCATTGAAGAGATTTCCTTGCTCAAAAGAAAAGGGGGCTTTTAAGAGAGAAATGTGTGTATACATGTGTAAAGGAGTTTTTTTTAGGATCTTTCTCATATGTATTGCTTTTAAAATTTTTCAAACATTAGCAATAATGAAGCTTTTATTCAGACAATTATTTGTTTTGTATATACTCGTGTACGTTTTATTCTTTATTGAGCTCATTAAGAGATTTCATGATGAATTTCAAGAAATAAACTCAAATTGGGATTTTTCAACCTCTTGCCTGAATATTACACTAGATTGGTGATCTGAGCTATACAATAAGAGTGCCCAAAATTAAAAGAGATTACTCAAAAGGCCCAATAAGATACCTGTTCTCCTTCACTGTACAAATCCTATTTTTGCCCACCTCTATTTGCCCCCTCGAAAAATCAGTCACATTGATTGACAAATTACAAATTGGGGCAATCTTTGCTTGAAAATGTTCACGGTGTCTAATCCGGTTCAATCACATCTAAGTGAAAGCAAAAATGTGCATTATTCTTGTTTGTTTTGAAAATTTGGAATGATATTTCGAGCATTCGTTTCTCTACCTATACAGAATTTATCATTTACTCTCCCATTTGAGCCTTTACAAGATTAATTTCGTTTCAAATAAATGCCTTGATGATCACTACCCTACATTGAAAAATTTTCAAATATCAAAAAGAGGAATGGATTATCAATGACCATTTCGTTACTTTGGTTGTCATGAGGTGTAAGAATGATACTTTGGCCATCGTTTCTATAACCTAAACACCATTTATCCCTTGCATCCTCATTTGAGTTAAAATTGGTGATTCTTTTCAAAAGCACTTACGATCGCACCCCCACATTGGGGAGGGAGATTGGAGAATTTTTCAAAAAAAAAAGAGAAAAGCAAAAATGCTAAAACTAAAAGAAAAGAGGGAATCACAAATTGGTAAAATTTGATTCCACTTGGGTTTCAATTTTGGAAAAAGAAGAAGAGAAAAGAAAAGGAAGAGTTTTGTCCGCGCGGGTCGCCTATGTTTCACAGATATGGATGAACAAGGGTCTTTCTCAGTCAGTTAATTCAGATACATGTAAGAAATTTTGCATTAATGAAAGTTTCCTTTCAGAGTTATTGTAAAGAACGGAATAAAAGTCAGGCTCTCTTCTTTTCCAATCAAGCATTCTATCCCTAGTTATCCCTTTTGAGCTTTCAGAATAAAATACTTCGTTTGGCAACCCCTGAGAATCGCAAACCCCACACTGGGGCAAGTTTGAGTTGAAAAGGAAAGAAAAGTCTCAAGAGGTGAAAGTGATAAAGCAACAAAATCAAAAGAGCAAAAGAAAAGAGAACCTCGGTTGAGCATAAACTGGGGCAAATTTTTGAAAGAGTTCAAAAGAATGGAAGAAGGCCGAAAAAGAAAAAAAAAGAGAACAAAATGAAAGGAAAAAGCCTCAATTGAGCATCAACTGGGGCAAATTCTGATTTAGCTCTAAAATAGGGTTGGCGCAACAATGCGATCTCGGATTCTTCAAACCGTTTTGAAATCCGCTTTCAAGCCTTAACTTTTCTAAGCACCCCAACTGACCCCATTACAAAAGCCGAAAGTCCTAGCCGAAAGTCCTGACTTCTGTTCTTTGCAATGGCTCTGTCAAGAAAATTTCTGATGCCAGAAAATTTTAGCTGTATTTCTGAATTGATTAGGTGTGAAGTTGACACTGCTCTTCATGTGAAACCCCGCGAGGGCACTTTTTGAAAAAAAGGAAAAGGAAAAAAGAAAAAAACGAGCGAAATGAATGCAAAAGAAAAATGCAAAAAGATTTGATGTTGAAAGTCCCTGTTGAGTGATGATAAAAAGTCAAAAAAAAAAAGTCCAAGATCTTGGAGTCCAAAATGAGGGCAATTTTGAGAAAAACGCGATTTTCGGTGCAATGTCCTTGAAAATTATTTCTTTAACTATCGTCTTCAAGCCACATTACAAGCCCATAAAAGTCCATCGTTGACTTATTCCTTCATGACAACTCAAAACAAAGGTCATGCTTCTAAGGAGTCCATCAATCATTTGTGATCATAAGGGTATGACCAGTTTTCACATGTTTAGCTATCGTTTCTATCCATATTGTTGCAAGCCTATAAAACTTATATGTTGACTACGTTTTCTTAAAGAAATAAGGGTGACAAACTCTTTGCTTTCACTAAGATGTGATGTTGAATGGATTACAATTTTGGGCACAAGAACCAAACAAATCTTGACTTCTCATTTCCCTTAACCCCCTCAAAAATCAGAAATAAGATCACTGGATTGCTCCTGAAAAATGAGCCAATAAGAAGTGGTGACCCGCTACTCTAAGCACAGATGCTAAAAGTAAGGAAGGAATTATTTGTAATTTGGCATTATTTTGAGAAATTCATCATGAAATTTTCTGTTAGGAAACATAGTATTCAAATAAATGGAGAGTCATCCAAACAAATATTTGCAATTAAATAGGTCCACACTGGGACAAATTTTCATTTAAGAAATTTGGCAAAATGGGCCCATACTGGGGCAAAATTTTATTTTGCGAGATTTCGCGAAATAAGCCCACACTGGGGCAGTTTTTGTAACACATTTGAGGATTTCGTCCGAGAATCAAATAATACATTTTTCAAATCAATCACGATGCTCTTTTCATGAAATTCAAGTGCATGTCATACTTTGGTAAGCCCCCTATGCAGATATTCATAGTTGAAATCGACGAAAGAGCATCTGGTGATGTGGAAGGCCGATGCCGAACAAAGAAAAGAAAGAAGGGAAAATGGCCGTCCACTGGGGCAAATTATTTTTGAAAGATTCTCTAGAAAAATCAGAAAAAGTCAAAAATCAAAAAAAGAAAAAAATGAATGAAAAAATCAAGTTTAACTTCTTCAGATCTCACAAAAATCACGTTGGGCCTGAATTTCGTGCCGCCAACTTCACAAAGACCACGTTGGGCCTGGATTTCGTGCCGCCAACATCGTAAAGTTTACGTTGGGCCTAGATTTCGTGCCGCCAACTTCACAAAAATCCCGTCGGGCTTGGTTTTCGTGCCACCAACTTCACAAACATCACGTTGGGCCTGGATTTTGTGTCGCCAACTTCACAAACATTTTGTACCACCAATTAAGGCAGGCTCGGGTTTAATACCACTGACCAATTCATCACACTGGGACAAATCTTTGGGTAATTTTTCAAGCAAGCCTTATACAGTTACTTCATACATACCAGCATTTCTCGTATACTGCCACTAGCAGTTGGGTCAGTCCCACTAGTGCGCATTTCTTTTGTATTGCCACTAGCCGTTGGGTCAGTCCCACTGGTGCGCATTTCTTTTATACTGCCACTAGTCGTTGGGTCAGTCCCACTAGTGAGCATTTTCATTTTTGCACCGTCACTAGCCGTTGGGTCAGTCCCACTAGTGCGCATTTCTTCTATTCTGCCACTAGCCGTTGGGTCAGTCCCACTAGTGAGCGCTTCATTTACACCGCTACTAGCCGTTGGGTCAGTCCTACTAGTGCGCATTTCTTCTATTCTGTGCCGTTGGGTCAGTCCACTAGTGAGCCATTTACACTGCCACTAGCCGTTGCCACTAGGCCGTTAGGGGGTCAGTCCCACTAGTGCGCATTTCTTTATTCTGCCACTAGCCGTTCGGGTCAGTCCCACTAGTGAGCACTTTATTTTATACTGCCACTAGCCGTTGGGTCAGTCCCACTAGTGAGCATTTCATTTTCACTGCCACTAGCCGTTGGGTTAGTCCCACTAGTGCGCATTCTCTTTTATTCTGCCACTAGCCGTTGGGTCAGTCCCACTAGTGAGCACTTTCTTAGTCCCACTAGTGCGCGTTTCTTTTGCCACTAGCCGTTGGGTCAGTCCCACTAGTGAGCGCTTCATTTACACTGCCACTAACCGTTGGGTCAGTCCCACTAGTGAGCATTTCATTTTCTGCCACTAGCCGTTGGGTCAGTCCCACTAGTGAGTACTTTATTTTATACTGCCACTAGCCGTTGGGTCAGTCCCACTAGTGTGCATTTCATGTTTCGTTGCCATTGAACATGGGTCAGTCCCACCAGTGAACATTTTATTTTTCATTGCCGCTAAACAGGGGTCAGTCCCACTAGCGTGCATGATTTCTTTGCCACTAGCCGTTGGGTTAGTCCTATTAGTGTACATACCACGATTTTAATTTTATGTTGGGGTCAGTCCCGATTTTAAATTTCTGTTGGGGTCAGTCCCCTCGGGTCAGTCCTGATTTTAAATTTATGTTGGGGTCAGTCCCCTCGGATCAGTCCCGATTTTAAATTTCTGTTGGGGTCAGTCCTCTCGGGTCAGTCCCGATTTTAAATTTTCTGTTGCAGGTCAGTCCCGATTTAAATCTCCTTGTTCGGGCCAGTCCCATGATTTTAATTTTGTGCGGGCCAGTTCCATGATTTTAAATTTCTTGTTCGGACCAGTCCCATGTTTAAATTTTTGTTCGAGTCAGTCCCATGATTAAAGTCTCATTCGGGTCAGTCCCATGGTTTAAATTTTTGTACAGTCTTCATTGCAAAAGCGTCAGTCGTTCGAGTCATTCGCAGCCAAATAACACAGGTAAGTATTTGGTGTCTACTTCTTTGTCTCAAGTTTTTCCAAAACTCAGACAAAGAGGGGTAAACTGTAGACACCAAATTTTTAAGGTATTTTTGTTCACTATTATTTTTATTTTTGATTAATTTCATTTACTTTTAGTCTTTTATTTTTAAGTCATTTTATCATTTAATTAAACTTTAAGCATTTAATCATTTAATTTTTATTTTGTTTGTTTCGATTCTAGGTTTTATTTTATTTGATTTTTTGTTTCGATTCGTGTCTCTTGTCTTGCTTTAATTGAATTAAGAGTTTTGCACTAAATTTTCGGTAAAAAAGAAAATAAAAGAAGAAAAGAAAAAGGAAAAAAAGGGAAAAAGTCAATCAAAGGGACAAGAATAAGACACATAAGCCTACTTTGGGGTTTGAAATCTTGGCATTCCATATTAGGTCTAGTCTTGTGAGGTGCCTTTAAAAAGCAAAACAGCCGCAAGAGAGAGGCAAGTGGGGATGACGGATGGGGAAGAAAAAAAAGAAAAGGGAATAGAGAGCAAAAAAGGGGAGCTGCAAAAAATAGAAAGAAGAACAAGAAGAAATCTGGAAAATGGGAAGTTGGCGGTGCAGAGGAAAAACAGAGGAAAAGAAAGGGAGCAAAAGGGGGGCCTGGGTTGAAAGAAAAAGGGAGTGTTTCATCGGAGGCTAAAAACAGAAGCAAAGAAAAATTAGAGGAGAAGGCTTCGGCAACAGAAAAACAAAGAGCTACGGGAAAGACCTGGAACTTTTGAAGGCTTTCGGGGATTAAGGAAAACAGAGGGAAAGGAAACAGAGGAGGCGGCGAACAAAAGGGGGACGCTGGGAAAAAGCACAGGGGGAATGAGGAGTTTGGGAGGCTGCGGGGGGAGTAAGGAAAGAACAGAGCAAAAAATGGAGGGGGTTTCGTCTGAGAGCAAAGGAAAAAATGAAAGCTTCGGTGAAGGAAAAGAGGGCAAGGAGATGGAGGAAACTAAGCGAGAGAGGGTTGCAGGAGAAAAGGGGGCGGACAAAGGGAAAACAGAGGAGGCTTTGGAGTTGCAAAAGGAACAAGAACTAGAAACTCTGGAAAGAAATTGAGAGGGGAGTGTTTCTGGAGTTCGGACTGGGATTAGAAAGGAAAAGCTGTCGGGCAAGCAAGTGAAAAGGGGAAGGAAGAAACAAGAAACAGAGAAAGAAAATCTGGAAAAGAGAGAGAGTGGAAGGAGGTCGACTTAGGAAAATCTGAGAAATTGCAATCGCCATCGCCGACCGCTTCCTCACCGCCGGCCGCCAATCGCCCCAACCCAAATCCTCCGATGCTCAGGTCAATGAAGCCACCGCTGTCGGCTGCTACCGACCATGCCATCATCGACCTCCTGGTCTAGCAGCAGCAGCAGGTGGTTGCTGCCCACCAGACGTTTCCTAGCGCTCCGCCCGCTACCCCTGCTGCTCAAAACCACTCAATCTGTATCGGAGGAACCACCGTGAGAGGCCAAGGTAAGCTTTTCTTTTTCTTTTACATTTCAGTCTTCTTTCAAGTACGGGTTCTGGAAGCTCTCAGAGCATGGCTGCCGTGGGTCTGTCATCGTGATTTTTTCTGTTGATGGTCTGTAATTTTTGTTCGCATATGTTTTCTGTGTGTGTTGGACTGAATTCCTTGCTTTTCTGGTGATTTTGGGGCCGGTTGTAATGTAATTTGAGCAGAGATTTGATGGAATGTTTTCGTGCCCATTCTGTTTGTTAAAATGTCCGAGTGGAAGTTACACTCGAAAATGATTGTTTGCATTTGCGTATGAGGAAACCAGATAAGCTAGTCAGTTCGTTCCCTGGTGATTGAGAGATTTTGATGTATGGTTGTTTTGCACCCTCTCTATTTTCGTTCCCTTTATGT
Organism: Coffea eugenioides; assembly: GCF_003713205.1. Classification (NCBI taxonomy): domain Eukaryota; kingdom Viridiplantae; phylum Streptophyta; class Magnoliopsida; order Gentianales; family Rubiaceae; genus Coffea; species Coffea eugenioides. The sequence goes on along the minus strand of NC_040035.1, from coordinate 32,198,906 downwards.
TTCCCTTCGCACAAATTCGAATTGATGTCATAAGAGGGAGTTTTGTGAGCTTCCATGTTTGTTGAGGATGACTGGAATTGAAACCAAATTTCTGGTGCTGCTTATCGGAAAAAGGAACTGCCATGTTAACTGATAGCTCGGTTAGTGTATTGATGCTCTATTTATGTTGTTTAAAGAAAGTTTTGTGACACTTGGTTTCCAGTTGCTTGGTCGAGATTGTCAGATGTTTTTGAGTAAACGGAAAACTACATTAGATGAAGCAAAGTTAGCTTAATGATTCTGGTTTCATGTTTTCTTTTATTGCATGTTTTCTCCTTTTGGCACATTAAGGATCCTGTCCAGACTATGTTGACAGAATGGATTGAGACTTTTACTAGCATTGGATTAACAAATTCGTGAGCTTTGCTTTACCATGTAGAATCCACAGAGTCTCATGTTTTCCTAGAATTAGGCACGTTCTTTTGTTGTCTAAGTCTTCATTGTGCCGCAAGCTTGCTGCCGAACCATTTTGCATGATATCCTTCCAGATTTTTGCATGATATATTTCTAAGTGTTTTGGATTGTGGAGGTTATTTGCTTTGCTGCTTAGTTCAAAGTGTGGATAGATGAATGGTTTTAATCAAAGCTGCCTAGAATCCGCTTGTGAGTTGAAAGTAGTGATTGCATTTCTTTCGTGGCATTTCTTCTCTTAACCCCCTAAGCTTTCCTTTATTTTACTATGGCCCCATAAATTTTTAATCTCCTTCAATTGGGTCCTTATTTTTAATTGCAAATAGGTCCCTGAATTTTATTTTTCTTTAATTGTGACCCCGAATCTTTGTGATAATTATAATTTGATCCCCGAATTTTTATTAACTTTGTGATCAAGTCCTTGCTGGTTTTAATTTCTGGAATGTAAGTTGTTTACATGATTTAATTGATTCAATTTCATTATTATTTGTTAATTAAAGCGATGCCTTGACCCTTTCTTTTATTTTAGAGGGTAAATAAGTAATTTCACCCTATTAAGGCATCAATTCAATGGAGGTACACTCTATCCTTTATTCTTGACTTTATTTGACCTTATGTGTCTTATGTGACTTTATGTGCTCAATTTGCATGCCATTTGAATGCTTTCATTTTATTTATTTATTTATTCGCTTTATTCGTCTCATTTTAGTATTTTTGTTTTAGTTCAATTTTTGATCATTTGAAAGGCACTTGAATGCCACAATTGTAATAGTTAGGCTATTATATCATTTCATCTAATTCACTCCCTCTTAGATTGTAGTAGGCTTCCGCCCCGAATGTAATAGTTAGAGCTTTATTTGTTTTACTTGCCTTATGTGTTTTGCATGCTTAGGTGCTATGTGTTTAATCGCTTTTTCTTAGGTTTTGGCATCTAGATAAGCATGCTTATGTGCTATGTGTTATGTGAAAATACGTGCCTTGCATGTCTACTTGCTTTTATTTATGTTTGCTTATATAGATGAATGTACGTCACCGTGGCTAGTCCAATGCTAGTCATGGCCTTCCCCTCGAACTCTCGCAAGTCCAATGCTTGTGAAAAGCGTTAGTGAAGGGCTAGTCCAATGCTAGACCCATTAGGGCCGTCCCCGCGCTAGCACATACTTGCATGCCTTCATTACATCTTCATTCATTCTTTCCTTTTAGTTTTACATTTTGCATGACCCTTCACTCCCTTTCCCTTACATATTTAGGATTACATTTTCATTTAGATTAGCTCATTTGCTTGTATAGATTAGGGAGTCACTCTTTTGGTAAGGGGGATGGACGAGTTTGGCTATCCATAGCCTTAGCACGCTCATTCTTTTTCTAACCAAAAGGAAAATTAAGTCACGAACATTAGTTCCCCGTACCTGTCTTGCTTGCATTCCTCTAGGGTTCATGCATTTCATTTATCCGCTATCGCATGCACTTTTGCTTCATATTCTATCCCTTTTTCCACATTTTCACTTCACACAACTTTTATTTTGCACGTTCTCACTCTACCCCTAGCACTTTATATACTATCACGTGCACACACGCATTTCATACTATCACTTTACTCACCTTACTTTGCACATCCATTTGCACACTTCCACTTACACACCATTATTTTTTATATTACTTTTCCACTTCACACAAACTCAAATTTCCACATTGCGTACATTCATTCCACTCATTTCACGTCATTAGCATTATTCGTGACCTCTCCAAAGAGTCATTATTGAGCATCACAATTAATGTGAATGGCACCATTCAAGTTTTGAAGAGAAATTTTGCCCCCGATGTCCCCCTAGGTCTAGGTTTCGCATTCATATAGTGCATCCAAATGTGATAAATGCTTTGGTTAAAACAAGAAAATCTTTGACTAAATCGCGCAACTAGCCATGGCTAGGTCGAAGGGGTGCCTTGGATTTTTATCCTTGCCTTCCCCTTCATTAAATGTGACTCCCGAATCTTTTTCGTTGGTTTACGTAGACTATGAGTCGTTTAAAAGGGGTTTCTTTCTACCTTTTTTCTTTAAAAATTTCATTTTAGGTGACTTGGTACACCTTAACTCTATACCAAGTGGCGACTCCGATTGTTATTTCAAAAACCCTTTTTAAACTATATTTTGGGTCAAATCGTCGCATTTTCAAGTCCCATTTAGACCCACTTTCTTTGTAAATCAAAAATCACTTTTCAAATAAAAAATTCACTTTTCCATTTATTTATTTTTCTTGTAAAAAATGGGGCGCGATCTCCACATTGCTTCAGGAGGAGAAACCCATCTTGCACAAACAAAATTTTTTATTTCATCAACAATTTCATTAGGCCCAGTATTAGTCAGTTGATATAGAATTTTATCATGGCCTTTATAGATATATTTATATATATATTTGATAGCTTGAATTGTTGAACAAATTTCTACATTGATATGGCAATTAAATTTAGACAGTAAATAGGGGTTGTACGGTATTACCCATCGATTATCAAGAGGATGGCCACGAACAATTATTGATTGCTGAAAATCTCGCCATCGATAGAGAGGGTAGGAGTTGTGGCTGTGCCGCGTGACTTCTGTAAACTCCTTAGGATAATTATCCTTGCATCCAATGTGTTGTTTCATGCATGGGCAGTTTGGATTCATAGTACCACAAGGACCATGCATCATATGCTTAACAACGAGCTCATGAAGATAAGGATGCTGGTTAGCATCTGGCAACTCAGCACATACTATGCGATCATATGATTCGGGAGAGTACATCTTCCATCCTTGTTTCAGAATTATTAAGAAATGAGCGTGGGGCAGACCTCTTTTCTGGAATTCAATCACATATGTGTAAGTTGCTATTTTTCCAAATATATTCTTCTTTAGAAGTTCATCTTTCAATTGTTTAAGTTTTGCATAGAAGACTCGAGATATTAGATCTGGCCTGTTCTCAACCTTATCAGTTGGCAGAAGCAATTTTTGAATCTCAGGCCAATTCTTGTTACAAGTTACTGTCAAAAAGATGTTCGGTTTCCCATATCGCTGAACCAAAGACATAGCATCCATATATCGTCGCCACATATCTCGAGGGCCACCAATGAATGAAGTTGGAAGGAAAATACGTTTACCAATACTTGATGATGATGATTCACCACTCGAAATACTATCAACTATGCCTTGATAAATCTCGGTTCGAAGCTGAGCCTGTTTATTCCTCCCTCTATGGAAATCTAATCTAATTGACTCAATCTTAACATACATATCGACGACGTATTGTTGTAGCAATCTGCCTATATGTAGTAACATTGACTGATCGATATCGCGGATTTGTAGCTTGTAACAATAGTATTCACGACATGAAATCGTGTTGCGCTTTCTTTTTTTTTTTGTTAATAGCTGAAACAAACAGACTCATGTTATCTATTCATTAAGAAAGATAATAGACTATGTGTGATTAGCATATATGATAAAGAAATATAATATTCATAGGTTAACGATGCTATATGGAGATGATTATCGATAATACCTCTATTTTCTGCATCAATAATATCATTTGGTGCCGTTGCTGTAGTTGTAGCTATAATAGTTTCTCCCTCGCAGATAACTGGTCTATTATTGCCTCTATCTGGACGACGCATTCTCTCAATCCCTGGATGCCAACCTAGTTCTCCATTTGCAAAGATAAGAGGATATTGCAACGAATCATGACAAGCAAAATAATGCTTAACAATCTGTGTTTGACCGTTTTTTCTGTAAATCTGTATATGTTTAGAGTTAAGATGTTCAAAATCTGAACTCTCACTCCAAACAGCTCCTACTTGTGACACAGCAGGCTTATTGAAAACGCGTTGATCTACAGCAGGTGTAGTTTCAAGCACAATCTTATAATCATCCATGCCCGACAAATCTTGTAGTCCTCAAAAAAATGCAGAGTAAGGATTAATCTTTAAGATTTCCTCAAGCTTTGTCACCAATGTTTCTCTAAATCTGATTGAGATTGAAAGTCGTTGCATTGTTTCATGCTCAGTGTCAAAAAAGTAAAGTTGCAAGTTTCGTGGCTTCTCACCATCCTCTGGAACAAGTGGATTAATATAATGGTACATTTGTCCTTGGATTCAAAATGTATAAATTCCATTGTAATTTGCAGCCAAAGATTTATCCGCGTGGATACCAATTGAAGTAAATGCAAACATATTATTATAGCTTCTAACACATCTACGAAACTCGGCAGCCTCATCAGAGTCTTCAATATATAATAACATAAGCTCTCGCGGCATCTTAGTAGGTAATAGCTGTATCTCACCAGAGGCACAGCAAAAACCAGGCGATTCCTGATGGAATCGTTTTGCATGACAGTGCGGACAATTCGGAACATCAGGTAATACTGTAGGCTCTGTAGCTATCGTGGCTAATGGATCAGTGACAGAGCGTCTTGTAGACCGACGTTTCCTACGCAATGATGATTGACCAATACTTAAATTAGTTGCTGGAACCTCATTAGCACTATTAGCAATAGATGCAGATACATTTTGTTCATTTTCCTGCAACATAACCAAAGCATAGTTAAAGATTATGAATTTGGTACGATTAAATAAGTGAATCTGACTTGTAATAGATAACAGCTAACATCTCATCAACTGGTTAGTTTTAGCAAAGTACATGCTTAGAGGAAACCACCGTTAACATAAATAATTTAACATTTATTGCAAAGCATTTAAACAACAATTTATATTCCTTGAGACATGCTTAAAACAAGTGTTGAATTCAAAGCCAAGCCTCAATTGATGACTTTTCCAAGCCAAAATTGAGGACTTTGAATTCTTTGGCCTAAGTTTCTAAATCCCACATCGGTTAAGTTTAACATTTGAGAGGTTGTTTGAAAGCTGTAAATAAATCTCAAACAAATCAATTCACGTACACCAAGCAAGTTATCCAAGCAAGAGTTAATAACTTGCTTCATTTTCTCTCTTTGTAATATTTTTTCTAGTGAAATATTAAATTGCCGGTAGTGTCCAATGACGTAGGCAAATTAGCCGAATCTCGTTAAATTCTGGTGTTCTATTTTATTGTCTATTTAGTAGCTATATTTGTAGTGAGTTATTGTGCAATTAATTACATATATAGGTGATTCTGTCTAAGAAATTGGTACTTAAGTAGGTCAGTGTGCCTCACCAAATATTTCCTGGAAATTATCATTTTACAATTTTAGGTACAATAATTTACTCGTTATACCTTAATTTGGTAGGGTTTCCGCAACAATTGGTATCAGAGTTCGAAGTTTCTTAGTATGCTCCGTGGTTGCAGCATACTCTGATCTTTCACATCAGAAAAGATTTCTTGAGCTATTGTTACTCTATATTTAGGAGCTACTAAATATAATTTGTAGAGATGGCCGAAAGTAGATCTTCATCTACAATGCAAGCATCAACAAGCTCGTCATCGTCTATTATGGCGAGAAATACTATGATGAATGCAAAATTAAATGTGGCGACATTTGATAGTATCGATCATTTCGGTATGTGGCAAAGTGAGACTCAAGATGCGCTCTTTAATCAAGGTCTAGACATTGCCATCGAAAAAGAGAAACCAGAAGAGATTGAAGAGAAGGAATGGAGGACGCTAAATCGTTTAGCGTGTGGTACAATTCGATCGTGTCTTTCAAAGGAATAGAAATATGTGTTCTCAAAAGAAACTTCTGCAAATAAATTGTGGACTGGATTGGATGAGAAGTTATTGAAGAAAAATTGTCAGAACAGGCTCAATATGAAGAAGCGTTTATTTCGCTTCACTAATGTTCCCGGCACAATTCTGAGTGATCACATCACTAATTTCAATCAATTAATCACTGATTTGTTGAATTTAGATGTGACATTTGAAGATGAAGATTTGACTCTCATGTTGTTGGGATCTCTTCCTGAGGAGTTTGAGCATCTTGAAACAACTATGCTCCATGGGAAAGCTGAAGTATCCCTCAGTGAAGTTAGCTCTGCCATGTACAGCTATGAGCTCAGAAGAAAAGACAAGCAAAGTAGCAGAGATGGAGCAGCAGAAGCTCTGGTAACTAGAGGACGCTCACAAAATTAGAGAAAGGAGACGAGAGGTAGATCCAAGTCGAGAGCCAGACTAAGCAAAAAATGAGTGTGCCTTTTGCAGAGAGAAAGGACCCTGGAAGAAGGACTGCCCAAAACTAAAAGGTAGACCTGACAAGGAAAAAGCAGTTGCGGATTCAAATGTAACTGAGTGCATTGATCAAGACTCAAACTTTTCATTAGCTGTCATGCCTACTGGTCATTCTAGTACATGGCTATTGGACTCAGGTTGTAGTCATCATATGACGTCCAATAGGGAATGGTTCTTTGATTTCAAGGAACAAGAAGGTGGAGTCGTCTACACGGCAGATGAGACCACATTAGCAACAAATGGGGTTGGTTCAATTCGGCTGAGGAATCAGGATGGATCAATTAGGATTCTAACTGATGTCCGATATGTGCCAGAATTGAAAAAGAATCTCATTTCTGTGGGAGTACTAGAATCAATGGGCTACAAGATGTCGGCATATAATGGAGTAATGAAAATCATTTCAGGTGCATTGGTGCTGGTGAAAGGAATCCGAAAAAATAATAACTTATATAACTATCAAGGTAATGCAGTTGTTGAAGTAGCAGCAGTGGCTTCCAGTGATGATCGAGAATTGAAAGTAACCAGATTATGGCATATGCGCTTAGGGCATGCCAGAGAAAAATCCTTGAATTTTCTGATAAATCAAGGACTATTGAAAGGATCCAGTGTTTGCAAGTTAGTTTTTGTGAGCATTGTGTCAAAGGGAAGCAGACAAGGGTAAAATATGGCACTGCAATTCACGATACCAAGGGTATTTTGGATTATGTGCACTCTGATGTGTGGGGACCTTCCAAAGCAATTTCTCTGGGAGGCAAAAATTATTTTGTTACCTTTGTCAATGACTTCTCTCGAAAAATATGGGTGTATACTATGAAGGCGAAAAGTGAAGTATTGAGAATTTTCATCAAGTGGAAAAAGATGGTGGAAACTCAAACAGAAAGAAAAATCAAACGCCTTCGAACAGACAACGGAGGTGAATACACTAGTGATCCGTTCATGGAGGTCTGTGAAAATGAAGGCATTGTTCGTCACTTCACAGTCAGAGATACACCACAGCAGAACGGGGTGGCAGAGCGTATGAACCGAACATTGGTGGAGAAAGTTTAGTGTATGTTGTCCAATGCTGGGTTGGGCAGACAATTTTGGGCTAAGGCTTTAGCACATGCAAATCACCTCGTTAATCGCTTACCATCAACTGCTATTGGCGGCAAAATGCCATAAGAGAAATGATCGGAAAAACCTGCTACAGATTATGATTCCTTACATGTGTTTGGTTCTACTGCATATTATCATGTTAAAGAATCAAAGTTGGATCCAAGGGCGAAAAAGGCGTTCTTTATGGGGATCACGACAGACATTAAAGGTTATCGCCTTTGGTTTCCCGAGACAAAGAAGATAGTTTTCAGCAGGGATGTCACCTTTGATGAATCTATCATGTTAACAAAGGTAGATGTACAGCAGAATGATAGTACTCCCCAACAGGTGGAGAGCACTCCTAAACAGGTGGAGTTTGAAAGAAGCATTATCAGACCAGCAGTGGATATAAGAGCAGATGAAAGGACTCTTATGGTAGAAGAAGAATCAACTGAAGAAAATGTTCCAGTTGAAGAACTTCCATAGCAACATGAATCAATTGCAACCAGTAGGCCAAAGAGGACAATCAGAAAACCTGCTCGTTTTGCTGATATAGTGGCCTATGCATCCCCAACCATAAATGATGATATTCCTGCCACTTTCAATGAAGCAGCTCAAAGTTCAGATAAAGAAAAGTGGAGGATTGCAATGGATGAAGAAGTACATTCCCTTCATAAGAATCAAACATGGAGGCTAACCAGTCTTTCAAAGGGAAAGAAGGCAATCGGATGCAAGTGGGTATATGCAAAGAATGAAAGATTTCCTGACAAGTCTGGTGTTCGCTACAAAGCAAGATTGGTGGCTAAAGGTTACGCTCAGAAGGAGGGAATTGATTACAACGAAGTGTTTTCTCCAGTCATGAAACATTCCTCCATCAGAATTTTATTGGCTTTGGTAGCACAATTGGATCTGGAACTTGTCCAATTAGATGTAAAAACTGCGTTTTTACATGGTGACTTGGAAGAGGAAATCTACATGACTTAGCCAGAAGGATTCAAAGTTGCTGGTAAAGAAAAGATGGTGTGCAAGCTTGACAAATCGTTGTATGGATTGAAGCAGTCTCTAAGGCAGTGGTACAAGCGATTTGACAAGTTTATGATTGGGCAGAGGTACACAAGAAGCAAATATGATGACTGTGTATATTTGCGCAAGCTACGAGATGGATCCTACATATATCTTCTTCTTTATGTTGATGATATGTTGATAGCTTCCAAGGATCAAGGTGAGATTGAAAAATTGAAATCTCATTTGAGTCGGGAGTTTGAAATGAAGGATCTCGGCGAAGCCAAAAAGATTCTCGGCATGGAGATAAGCAGAGATAGAAGATTGGGGAGGCTTTATTTGACCCAGAAAGAGTATCTTAGTAAAGTATTAAAGAGGTTTGGCATGAATGAAAAGGCCAAACCTGTTAGTACTTCACTTGCTCCTCATTTCAAGTTCAGTGCATCGTTATTTCCAAAGAATGATGCAGAACGAGAATATATGGCAAAGGTACCATATGAAAATGCGGTGGGTAACTTGATGTATGCTATGGTGTGTACAAGACCCGACATTTCACAAGCAGTTAGAGTTGTGAGCAGGTACATGCATGATCCTGGTAAGGAGCATTGGCAGGTTGTGAAATAGATTTTACGGTACATTTTGAACACCGTAGATGTTGGATTACTATTTGAGCCGGATGAAAAGATTGGTCAAGACGCAATTGGATATTGTGATTCCGATTACGCAGGTGATCAAGATACACGTCGATCAACGACTGGGTATGTGTTTACACTTGCTAAGGCACCAGTCAGTTGGAGGTCTACCTTACAGTCAACGGTTGCTTTGTCTACTACAGAGGTGGAGTATTTGGCAGTTACAGAGGCTGTTAAGGAAGCAATTTGGCTTCATGGGTTGCTTGATGAATTGGGAATCAGACAGAAGTCTATCAAAGTTCATTGTGATAGTCAGAGTTCTATTCATTTAACAAAGAACCAGATTTATCATGCAAGGACGAGGCATATCGACGTACGGTATCATTTTGTGAGGAAAATTTTGGAAGATAGTACGATACTACTTCAAAAGATTCAGACCAAGGAGAATCCTGCTGATATGCTTACGAAGGTTGTGACAACTATCAAATTCCAACATTGTTTGAATTTGATAAATGTTGTGCGCAACTTGAAGATTGGCGCTTGACAATGCATTTGAAGACACCACCAAATTTTGAGGGCGAAGATTTGTATTTTTTGGTGGGATTAGAAATTATGCCAAGGTGGAGATTTGTTGAATTCAAAGCCAAGCCTCAATTGATGACTTTTTCAAGCCAAAATTGAGGACTTTGAATTCTTTGGCCTAAGTTTCTAAATCCCACATCGGTTAAGTTTAACATTTGAGAGGTTGTTTGAGAGCTATAAATAGCTCTCAAACAAATCAATTCAAATACACCAAGCAAGTTATCCAAGCAAGAGTTAATAACTTGCTTCCTTTTCTCTCTTTGTAATATTTTTTCTAGTGAAATATTAAATTATCGGTAGTGTCCGAGGACGTAGGCAAATTAGCCGAACCTCATTAAATTCTGGTGTTCTATTTTATTGTCTATTTAGTAGCTATATTTGTAGGTATATTTGTAATGAATTATTGTGCAATTAATTGCATATATAGGTGATTCTATCTAGGAAATTGGTACTTAAGCAGGCCAGTGTGCCTCACCAAATATTTCCTGGGAATTACCATTTTGCAATATTAGGTACAATAATTTACTCGTTATACCTTAATTTGGTAGGGCTTCCGCAACAACAAGCACAAACATACAGCTGGAAATTGCTTTGCATTATTCTCTGTAGATGGCAGTGATGAGCCCGAGCTTAACAAAGACTGAGATGTAGCCATATTTGGCTGATTCATAGCATTGGTTCACGAATATTAAAAGCCGTGATAGCTAGTGTACACACTCCTAATGGCGCATCATTCTTTGTCATACGCTGAGCAGCAGCACGCCGCTCGCGTTTCCTACAATTTTTCTCAGCACGAGCCTCTTCCAAACTTCCATATACTCTATTCCGACCCATTCTCAAAGTATTAATCTACAACAAACCATCAAAAGGCAACTTACTCAGAAGATCAATTAGGTGAGAAAGTAAAGACATCACCTTGCAAAACCAGAGACTGTTGCGGACACTATCCACCGCCTACTCACCAATACAGCCAAAGCAACTACAATTATACAAGAGATTGGGAAACCAAACACACGTCTGAAGTGAATTATACAAGAGGACCACACTGACAGAAGCGAATTTCCAAGAAAGCTAATTAAACAACGAATTACTTGAAAAGCAAAAGAAAACTTTTCAAGTCATTTCTGAAGCTACCAACGAAAACTAAAAAGAAGAAGAAAGCTAAAAGAGAAGAAAGGTTCCAGCAAAGCCAACTAAACAGTGGATCACTTCAAAAGCAAAAGAAAATTTTTCAAGTCATTTCTGAAGCTGCCAAAGAAAACTAAGAAGAAAAAGATAGCTAAAAGAGAAGAAAGAAAACTACTGACCGCCCACCGCCCACCGCCCACTAACTAGTAGAAATTATTAACTTCCAAAAGACCAAGCAGAACTGGAGCCCGCATAGCAAGAGACCAAGCCTTGTCTGCATCAACGTGTCGCCAAGCTGCCCCAATATCATGCAACCAAGAATCATAAAATTCCAGAAAAACCAATACCACCTATCAGCAAAAGACCAAAACGCCCCTCACGCTCACACAAATCACGGCATAACCGGTCCACCAAACACTGTTCACAGCTATTCGTGCTTTATATATGTAAGATAAGATGTAATGCTTGCATTATTCTCTTCAAAAACCAACCAAATGGCAACAATGGAAAAGGAAATAAAGGGAAGAAAGAAAGACCCGGGTCTAATGGTTCAAAAGAAGAAGAAGAAAAAAAGAAAAAAATAGTGAATCAACGTAAAATGCAGGAAAGGAAATAACAACATACAAAAAAGGAAAATAGGAAAAAAGCAGTGAAGCAACTGATTTTAGTGGCCAAAGAAAAGTTGAGCTCCACAAACAAATTTGATCTTACTCCATATGCCTATATCTCCTCAATGGCCAAACCCCTGGCTCACTCTTGAGTCCACTCTTTTCCCTCATCATCTTCTTCAACTTCATCATCTTTTTTATGTCCCTTAACGGTGTGCTCTTCTCTTCCCACTCAATTGCTGGCAAACTCAGAAATCTCAATTCTTTCCTCAGTTTCTTCTTGTTCTTCCAAGCTCCAATTCATTCAACAACACTCCACTGCCACAACTACAACACTAAAGCATCCGAATTTGCTCTTCACTGCCCTTGATACACCCCTTGTTGATACCCAATCATTTCTTGCCACTGTCAGTGTCTTGGCTGCCATTGCTCTCTCCCTATTTTTTGGCCTCAAGGTTGCCTTTTTGTTGATTAAATGTGTTATCTTTTTGTGGTTTCTGCTTGATTTGGCTTCATATGCTTATTAGGCAAAAGGGTCGTTCTTTTTTTAACACTAAATTTTCTTCATCCTTTAGGATTATCTAGTGCAGCTTGAAATTATAAGCATACTGTTTTTGTTTCTTTTGCTAAAAAGCTGTTATTTTCGTGGTTTTGTATGTGCTGGGGGATCTTGTTCCTTGCGACAGGTGTGCTGGAAATGGTAATCTCTTTTTCTTGGAACGAATTATTTATACATTAGCATACCTGCATTTAGTCTGCATAGTTGACTTGTATTTAGATTGCAAGTGCATTTTTATGTGTAATTTTATATTATTTTATTAAAAACTGGTGTTTTCGTTTATCTGCACAAAAAATCTAATGCAGATTGGCAGGAAACTTTATAAGTCGAGTCAAGTCGATAGTTAAGTTTCTAGACATGTTCTCTCTCTCTCTCTCTCTCTCTCTCTCTCTCTCTCTCTCTAACGTCTTATTTGATGTCCTACAAAGGTGAAATTTTTTTATTTTTCTGGTCGAGCAATGCTGATGATCACTGCAGATTTTGGTTGGCATGTTTTGTGTGTTTGGTAATAAAAAATGGAAATCAAGCACCTCAATGTCAAAATAGAAGTGACTTTTTTGGTTTCTGATTAGAAAAGGAAGAAAGAAAGAGAAGAAGAAAATAGGGAGGTAGAATTCTTCAGGAATCTTTTTAACCAGATGTGATTTAAAGGTTTATAGCCTGAAGTTCTGCTCTTTCCATAATATGAAAAAACCTATGTCCAATGAGAAGAAATCTCTTAAGTCTGTTAAAGAAACATTGAAAATGAAAATAATCTTCCTAAGTGCAGATTGTGGAATATTAATCTGGTATTACTTCGTTCAAAAATGTGTCTGTATTAATCAGATAGATGCTTTTAGAACAGTGTCAAATGAGCATCTTTAAGTTGAGGAATTGACGTACAATTGATTCACGAATTTCCGACTGATACTATATTGGAGAATTTAGCTATTTAGCTCTAAGACTGTGTGACTGATTACATTCCAATTGACAGAATTCATAGTAATTCGTTTGGTACATAAAGAAGACCATGTTTCTCTCTTTCTCAGATGGTGCTTAGCTTCAACTGACTCAACAGAATATTGCCTAAGCTGCTCCTTTTGCAAAAATAGACTGGTAGAGGCACTATGTGGAATCAATGTGACAACCCAATAATCAAAAGTTGCAAGGCTTCAGAAACTGATTTCAAAGGGTGAGGAATGGGTAGGATGGTGTAAGATGAAGGTCAAGAATGAAGATCATACTTTGTCCCTTGTTAGTACCAAAATCCTTGAGATGGTATTTAAAGTTGTACCTACCTTAACCTTTCAAATTGCTAATTGAACATGATTTAAGTAACTCTTTTTCAACTTTTCTTAAGCATAAGCAAAACAAAAACGAAAATAGAGCTGCTACAATTCGATTTGGGAGTTTTTAAATCAATTTACTAGTTTAATATCCTCTATGATGTGCGTTTGCATGAGTCATACAGGATTGCTGTTTCACTACTTGCTTCTGAGTGATTGACAAAATACCACTTGGTTTCTTTTTGGGCAATTTTAGGCTCTCCTAACAATATGTTATGTACTTGGCTCCAAGGATTAAGATTTGGAGCATATTTTATGAGCCTAAATAGAATATTAGAAAGGTCTGTTTGTTCCAGGCGTACATAGTTTGACTTCAACAAGCACATAGGAAATTGTACTTTGACATTAGCCCTATGAGATGGCTCTTTACAGATTCTAGATTAAAACGATCCTATTGCTGACCCTTAGCCCTCTGCATCTTTGTACAAAGTTCAAATATGAACCGCCAAGTCATCTGCCTTATTGTTTATGTCTATCAATCTCAAGTGTCCAATCACATATGCGCCAGCAATGTTTTGAAAATCGGACCAGACCGGATGGTTCGATCGGTTGAACCGTGAACCGGCCATGACACCGGTCCGGTTCAATGCCATAGTTGACTTTGCAAGAAAATCGGTCAAGAACCGGTCGAACCGTAAAAACCGCTATTGAACCGGTTTTCAACCTTCCTTCCTTTTTTTTTTTTTTCAAAATGCAACTATCAAGATTCGAACTCAAGACCTTTGTAATAGAAGACAAATGTATTCATCGTTGTACCATCACATCTTATTAGTTTTTTTTGATAACTTATTTATATAAAGGAAACACTCATATTTCTTTTTTCCATTTTTCTTACAAAATCTCATCCTCTCATGGCTCTTTCTTTTTAACTTTCAACTCTCTCTCTCTCTCTATCCTCTTTTCTTTTGTCACTCCCTTTTTAATCAAACCTCTTTATTTTTAATTTATTTATGTTTTCTTCCATCCTTTAATTTTGTTTTTGTCCATTAAATTGAAAAAAATTTAAAAATAATTATTTTTTTAACCCAAATTATTTAATGCCACAACCACTCACTTTTATCTCATTTTTTGTTTCTTATCAAGTTTACATTTCTATTTTCGATTTTCTTGACTTCCTTCGAACTCCAAATTTCCTTTTTTAAATTGCAATCTCTAAATCCCAAAACGTAAATTAAAATTTAAGTTCACAATATCTAAATTCTCATAGACGTGAATTTTGTATAATTTCAAAATATTGTGATATTTTTGGGTTGGATTTAGATATAATTGAAATTGAGATAAAATTTATTTGTTTTAACTTATAATTTAAAAAATTTATTTTTAAAAATCCAAGTTATTAAAAAATAGTAAACTTTTCATCATATAAAGTATTAAATTAGTCCATTACATGTCTTATTTTGTACATATATATATTTATATAAATTATTTTTAAAAAAATTTATTGAACCGAGGTTGAACCGATCCGACCGGTTGAATCTCGACCCTTTCACTTCACCGGTTCAATTAACGGTCCGGTTTTTAAAACATTGTGCGCCAGTGGCCAGACACATGGAAACACGTCTCAACCACCATCTAGAAGTCTAACTAAATCAATCGTCTCGATTCTCTTACTTACAGCTTCCATCACCATAAGTAAAAGCAAATTCATTTAAGTACCATATGGTATACTGAGGCACTACCCGGGAAAGTGAACAAGCTGAAATCATATGACCTGATAGCGTCAACGATATTACAAGCTATACGTACTCGATCATTATATATCAAGAGGAGTTTAACTGGTGGATCAAGTTGAGATAGTTAGGCAAAAGCGTGTGTTGTTTCTGGAATGTTTGAGCGGTGATGTTGCTTTGCAGCCCACAGACTCCTTTTGAGTATAGTGGTACTGGACGAGTTATTCCCCTTAGCTATTCCCTTATTATGGTTTCATTTGACCAATTACTTGTCCTTTTTGAGTTTTGTATTATTGCCCTTGAACAATTTATGTAGCTCAATGCATTTTTAAAGTTTTCCAATCAGCTAAAACCTGTTATATACATAAGTGGATCGAATTATGTTAGTGTCACCAATGAGTACGTAATCACGCTCTTGTTTGGCTTGAAGACTTCTGTGAATCTCTGTAGTCCTTTTGGATTTGAAGCCATGATAATTTCAGATACTTGTTGATAATTGGTAGTGTTCATTACGTGTTAGTAGTCATTTCCCCCATAGCTGATGAACTATTCTTTGTTAATTGACGACAGGTGGTACCAAATGTGTCTTCTGCAATGATGGTAAGATGAAAATGGAAACAGGGCTGGTTGATTGCAGGGTCTGCAAGGGTGCAGGTTTGTTACTTTTTAACTGTGTACCACAATTAATATTTCGGAGCATTAACAGGTCTAAGAATACATTGTTTATAAACTTGATATTGTTGCATTTTTATCACTTCGGTTGTTAAGCTAATAGTATCATTCTACAGGTTTGATACTGTGTAAGAAGTGCGGAGGTTCTGGATATGCAAGACGTTTGTAAAGAGCTTTAGAACCCCCAGAATCGCTTTTTCCCCTTGTAATTGCCAATATGGAAGATAATGTCATATCCCTAATTCATTTATTCAAGACTATCTTCTTAGCATCTTTACTAGGTCCACTTAACAGTTTCCATCTTTTTCTTTTGTTCCTTTCTTTTTTGGGATTTTTTTGGGGGGTGGGGGGTGGGGGGCGGGGTGTTAGTATCATTTTTATCTACACTTCCTGACTTGGTCAATATGTATGATTTGTATGGCATATTATCACCTGTCTGTTGCTATAGAACACCCAAAAAGGTGGAAAAATTGTACTGAAAGTGGGAAAATAGTAGTCCAGGTAATCGATCAGTTTCTCTTTTGGGAAAATTCTATCAAGTTAACAACAGAAACAGGAGCTGAAAGCCAGGAAGACTCGTGGATTGTTTCTGCCCTCCATGTTTCAACCGTGGCCATTAACAATTGCAGACAGCTACTTATGCATCTCACTTGGTCTGGTAATCCCACAAAACATGGTATTTGGTGGCATTTTACTGCCTTCTTCCTTCTACTCTTCCTACAATTTCCAACCTTGAGCGATGCTATTGCTTATTAAGCTCCAGCCTTTGGTGGTGAGGATGGAATGATGTTTCCATTTGCAACAATAACACAACACCATCCAAAAAGAACTTGTATCAAGACTTTTGTGCTATATTTTCCCCAAACAAAAAAAAAAGGAAAAAGAAACAGACTTATACACTAGATCGTATATGTATTGATTGCATAATTTGCATTCAAAGACATCTGACTATTGTTTGGGAGCTTACATGCAGAGACAACTAATCATCCTCATTCTAAATCAATTGACAAACATCTACTTTTACAAAAGTTTGGTAATAAAAGCAAAAGCATATTACATCCACTGTATATTGGATCCATACTAGCTAGGAAGAATTCAATTCTGTCACCATGTTATTTTCAAGACATGAATGAACCCAATTGGCAGCCGTATTTACTTTGTCATTTATGAAGAAATCACTTATCACTTTGCCATCCATTTGTCTAGATAAGATGGAAATCTTAGCCATATCATTACCTAAGTTTCCATTTGACCGGCCTGCCAGCTTTCTATTCTGACCATGAGCAAAGACCAACATGTAGGCCATCTTTTGAAAAGAGTCTTACAATGGTTAATCTTATCCACCCTCCTCCGGCCACCATGATACGAAGAATGTTATATTTTCCATTTTAAATTTAAAGAAGTTGCACACTTGTTACATATTAGTACTAAAATTTAATTAATACCATTTTTCACCCATAAATTCACTAATTTGAAGTAATTATATTTCTTCATAATTTTGTAGAACCAATCTAGATATGACTTGGATAGAGGATCAATTCCGCTTCAACAGGAGCAAAACTCGAAACACCAAAAGCAACAGGTCAAAAAATTGAAGCAACAAACCAGTAGAAGTATAGAACTCACAAGTGATTCAGCAATTAGGCTTTTGGTTCAAGTGGCAGACCAAGCTTTGTCTTTAATCCTGTCCTGTATTTTTGGCACCACATTAACTCGAGAATTTGCTTACATAAACATTTCAAACCTAATCCACAAATATCCTAAAACGAAATATATTTCACAAACTAAATGCCAACAAAAATTCCAATTCAGCATGATCAGTAGTTGAAACCCTTTTGTCCTGCTAAACCACTAGGACTTTCATCAATACTATTTAACCCCCACCTATTATTTGATGACATAAAATTGTTCCTAGTAATAATTTTTCTCTCAGACAATTTATCAAACGTATAATAGACATGTCGGATACGGCTATTCCGGAGGCTCCGGCAGCTGTCTCTGCCTCTGCGACTGCCACTGAACCGTATGAGGTGGACGAATGCCGGGGAGTCCTCCGAGTCTATAGCGACGGCTCAATTGTCCGGTCCACCAAACCAAGCTTCGAAGTGCCTGTAGAAGACGACGGCTCCGTTCTCTGGAAGGACGCCGTTTTCGACCCAGAACGCAATCTTCAGCTCCGGCTATACAAGCCGGCTACAGCGACGTCGTCGAAGAAGCTCCCGATCTTTTACTATATTCATGGAGGAGGGTTCTGCATTGGCTCACGCGCATGGCCCAATTGCCAGAACTACTGCTTCAAGCTGGCTAAGGGGCTTGAAGCGGTGATCATATCTCCTGACTATCGGCTGGCGCCGGAAAACCGGCTTCCGGCTGCTATTGAAGATGGGTTCATGGCAGTGAAATGGCTTCAGGCCCAAGCCGTGGCTGACGAGCCGGACACATGGCTCACTGATGTAGCCGACTTTGGGAGTGTGATCATTTCGGGTGACTCGGCTGGGGGAAATATATCTCATAACTTGGCTGTTAAGCTTGGAGCCGGCTCACCTGAGCTGGCGCCGGTTAGAGTAAATGGGTATGTCCTTCTGGCTCCTTTCTTTGGCGGGACTGTGCTTACCAAGTCTGAAGCTGAAGGGCCAACAGCTGCATTCTTGAATTGGGAGCTCATTGACAGGTCAGCTGGCTGGCTAATTGTGCAGCACTAATTTCATATTTTTTGGAATACACTAATTCGATAAAAAAAAAAATGCACTAAATATTTAGACACATAATGATTTTTTTTGATAAATTATAATTTTTTTATTAAGGGTTTTGTGATTTTTCAAGATTAACTTGTACCTGTTCAAACAAAAAAAAAAAGTTGTATTTCAGTTATACAATAAATATAAAATAGATCACTTTTTACATTTTTGTTGGTTCTCGTTTTACATCAACTTAAACATGTCAAAAGTGATGCAAAGTAGTTATTGTAATGTGTCATGCCCATTGAAAGCGATACAATTTGATAGCAATTGTAATTGTTTAAGGAACTCATGATTAAGATTTGATTACTTTTATGTACAAATTATGTGAATTCCTTGTTTAAATTGCGAGTTTTCGTAGAAAAATTTTCTAGATGCATTTTGTAATTACTTTTTTATCTCACATCGCTATAGTATATATTTTGACAAAAACTTCAGAACCTTGCAATCCAAACGGATAGATTTTGTGATTTTGTTAGGTACACCACCACGGTGAAATTCGTTAGCTAATGATTTGTTATTTTGCTTGATGAATTAGGTTCTGGAGGCTTTCAGTACCAGCTGGGGAGACTACTGACCATCCGCTAATAAACCCATTTGGACCCTTAAGCCCCAACCTGGAAACAGCTGATCTTGATCCCATCCTAGTGGTTTGTGGAGGAAGTGATTTATTGAAAGACAGAGCTGAGGAGTATGCAAAGAAGTTGAAAGGGTGGGGAAAGAAAGTTGAGTATGAGGAATTTGAAGGACAGCAACATGGGTTTTTCACTATAAATCCCAACTCTGAATCTTCCAAGAAGTTGATGGGGATCATTAAACAATTCATTACTGAATATTCTGCCTAAGTACTCATTGTTTGATGAGCCTTTTCAAACGAAGAAGAAAAGAAACAGTTGAAGCCTCATTTGTGTTTATCAATTGTAGGTATTTCTGTTCATGTCATGTGTTCCGTAATTGCTCAAATAGTATATCATGTTACAAATTTGTGCCAAGGAATTGTAGCCTCCATTAGTGTTTTGTATCGGACTTGTGCTTTATCTCAAGTTTCATCACCTTACAAATGATATTAAGTTGGAGCTACATAGGAATCAATTGACTAAACAACCATTTCTTTACTAGAGAATAAGTTCATTTCGAAATAACATTGAAATGTTGATCATCGATTTAAAACCACAAAAGTATACAAGGAGGAAAAAAAATAGATAAATACTGCAACTTATTCATGGGTATTAATTGTCCCGTTCCAAATTCACAACTTTATATGATGATTATTTAAGGATAAGTACGAGATTTCGAAATTTCGAACATATCTATTTCACAACATCACTAAAAGGTCAATAATTATACAACCTCTTTATGTGATCATGTTGTTGAACGTTGTTTTGTATATTAACTCGTTCTTGATGGCACCAAGGATGCCATAATGCATATGATCTTTCCTTAACTAGTAGTTAGCCTACTGCTAGAACAAATTAGGTATGTTTCGTTATCAAGATTTGCCAAAAAAAAATTCAAATTTTGTTTTGCTTACATCATACGTATAATTTCCAACCACTTTTTATCTATCACATATATCACGTCATAAAGAGTATTACTGTAATTATTTCAAATAATCACCCTGCCAAAACAAATGTTTTCAAGGTAATTGATAGGTACCTTACCTCTTTAACGTTTGGTGCCACTATCAATTTCCCCCTTAACGTTATTTTTTAATCACTTTATCCCCAAGACTAACAGTCAAATTTAACGGAGTTTGTTAATTAAAGTAAAAAGACAAGTATAGCCCTAAAAGTTATTATCACTTTACCCCTATAAACTATAGCCTCATTATCAATTTACCCCATAAAGTTATTTTTTAAACAATTTATCCCACCATTAAACCAATTTAGTAAGTTAAAAAACTTCAGAGAATACCCTCCTCTTTGTATAATAAAAACAA
This sequence comes from Coffea eugenioides, assembly GCF_003713205.1. Taxonomy (NCBI): domain Eukaryota; kingdom Viridiplantae; phylum Streptophyta; class Magnoliopsida; order Gentianales; family Rubiaceae; genus Coffea; species Coffea eugenioides. The sequence continues at coordinate 32,178,340 of NC_040035.1, read as the reverse complement.
TAAAAAATTTAAAGTGGCCCTTTTCATTTTTAGTATCAAGAAAAAAAAATCAAAGTATTAATCTCTTTCTTCTTGGCAATCTTATTAATATTAAAACAAATAGAAAGATTAGGAGGGGAAGGGAGAGGGGGAGAGAGAGAGAGAGAGAGCTCAATTCTTTTTTTTTTTTAAATACACATAAGAAAGAATGCAATACTTTTATTATTTTAAAATTATTTTACTTTAATGTTTACCGCCAGATTTCAATCCTAATCCCAATAACCTTAAATTAATACGATAATGTTAGACTTTTCTTTATTTTTTTTCTTTGTAAAATCTAATTCTCTGTCTCCTTCTTTCCTGTCTCTTTTTCTTTTCCTAATAATAAGTGTGAAAATTTTTTTGAGAAAATCTTTTTATTTTTATATTTTTGGATCTCTTAAAGTGAAAAAAAGAAGAATAATCATTCCAACTTTTTTATTTTTAATTATATATATATTAAAGGGTCAATATATTTAAAAAATTTTTACCATACTAATTAGATTAACGATGAAGTAAAATGCCTAGAAAATAATGTTAGAAATTAAAGCGATTATATCACTATAATTTAAAGGAATAAAATAATAATAACAATATAGTAATGCTATAGAATAAAAAGGTATTTTTGTCCAAAATTTCTTAACATGTTAACTTGAATTACTTATGGGGGTGAAATGACTAATAGATAACGTTAGGGGATAAACTGATACTAGTAATATAGTTGAAGGGGGTAGAGTGATAATGACCCTAATTGATATTTGATAGTCACTAATGAAGAATGCAAAAGTTTGTGTGAAATAGATGTAGAATTTTTTGTGACATGACTTGTCAATAACAGAAAGTTCATAAACAATCTCTATGAGTTATAAATTTCCATTTAGTTTAATCATTTAAGTCTTCCGCCACGCAATGTATATAGGTGATTGTCATAGTTCATGAAGAGTTGTTCTCACCTTGCTTGACATCCACAATTTGGTTCTATTTTTTTTAAAATTAAATTTTCTTTTGCATTTATTTTACTAAACTCTCCCTTTTTGTCACAACAAGAGATATTCTTTTGTTGTGGTCTTACTATCTTTTTCTGATATCATTTTAGCACAACTCATTCCTAGCCTAGGGACAAAAGACCAAAGAATTGGTAATAGAAGTGAAAACAAGTATCATAAACATTGTCAATCTTTTTTTGCTTTTTAATACAAGCTCACCATTTCAAACAATCGAAATTATTTTACTTATTCACTTTTGGTCTAGCACGTTCTCTTTCTTTCTCTAGTTCCTGTAGACACCAAATTTTTTAATTTAGTTTATTTGCTATTATTTTTTTTGTTATGTTAGTTTTTTTTTTTTTTTTTGGTTGCCTGCCACGGTATCCAGGGCTTTGCCCTGACTAATCCGTTGGTCGACCCGGGTCGCACACCTGGCTGTGGTGGGTGAGTCTCCCAACAAGGGTAGTTGCATACGCCAGGTTTCGAACCCGAGACCTGCTTAAGCGGAACCAAGCTGCTTACCACTTGGCCCAACCCCAGTTGGTGTTATGTTAGTTATTATTTATTTTAGTCTCTTACTTTTATTTTTAAGACATTTTTAGCATGGAATTTATCGAAAAAAGAAAATCATTCACAAAAATATGCTTTGTTTCGTTTAATGCGAAATTTCTTGCATGTCATATCAAATAGGGCAGGCTCCTAGAGAGTACCATGCCAGAACTCTTATTTCCTAGGGCTTATGAGTGTAATGGAGACAAAAATCGATAAAAGTTAGTTCAATCAGATAAATACACATAACACATTGTAACAAATCAATACAAAGAGATAAAGCAATAAAAGGAACAGAGGGGTTGGATCCCTCCCCTCGTGAATAGTGTCCCTAATAGGGTAAGGCAGACTCTATCCTAGGTAAAACTATCATGGATGCATGAGGCCGGGGCTCACTAATTCATCTAGACTCGATAGGTTTTAGGTCCCCGAGCCTTCAGACTTGGAAAACAAGAGTCATCAATCCCAAGGTTCTTTGTCGGTGGCTCGAGCGATTCCCCAGACATTGCTACGCACACATCGTGTCACGGCTACATTTCATGAGTGAATCTATCAAAAATCCTTAACCTTCCACTAAAAGCTAAAGGCTATGACCCAAAGCTTAAAATGGAAGATTGAGTGACTCCTCGGATCAAGCTACGCACAAATCGTGTCGCGATCACAAGTCCAAGTGAGTCGCCTAAAATCCTAATAGGGTGGAGTGGCGTGACAAGCCACTAAAAGAAAAATAAAGGAGGGATAAATAATAAAGCGTATGCACGTATGCTAGTGCTCCTTTTTGGAGGGGAGGGATCGAGAACCAATGCGAGACTCTAGGGTAATATCCCCCCACTCAAATGCAATGCAAAGCGCGGGATAACATACATAAACTATCCATCCATCAAATCAATCGTACGAAAATAGGTGAGGGAGTGAGTTGATACGCGCGAAATGCAAAACCCTAAAAAAGGAAAAATGCAACCCTAAACATCCAAATGCGATATATGGAAAGGTTAAAAGAAGAAAAAGATTGACTAAATCAAATTTGCTCGGACTCTCTAAGTCCCCAGTAGAGTCGCCAGCTGTCGCGCCCAATTTTTTATAAGTAAAATAAATAAATGGTTTAAAAAGTGAATTTTGATTCAATTTTTGGTTGAAAAATGAATTTTTGATTTAAAAAGAAAATGAAAAACATGGGTCTAAATGGGACATGAAAATGCGACGATTTGACCCAAAATATAGTTTAAAAAGGGTTTATTGAATGAAAAAATGGAGTCGCCACTTGGTATAGAGTTAAGGTGTACCAAATCACCTAAAATGAAATTTTAAAGAAAAAATGGAAAACCCTTTTTAAACGACTCCAAATCTACGTAAATCAAAGAAAAAGGTTCGGGAGTCTCATTTGAAGAAAGGGAAGGCAAGGATAAAAATCCGAGACACCCTTTCGACCTAACCAAGGCTAGTTGCGTGATTTAGTCAAGGATTTTCTTATTTTAACCAAAAGATTTATCACATTTGGACGTGCTATATGAATGCAACCCTAGTCCTAGGAGGGTATCGGGGAGCAAAATTTCTCTTCAAAACTCAATTGATGCCAATCACATTAATTGTGATGCTCAAAGTGGACTCTTTGGAGGGGTCACGAATAATGCAAAAATATGAGACTTTAAGAAAAGAAAAAAAATAAAATAATTATACAAATATACATGTCTTAAAGGAGTGCATCATGTCGGGTATGGGGGACTAATATTTGTGACTCAGTTTCCCCTTTTAATAGAGGGAATACGAGCGTGCTAAGGCCAGAAAAGCCAAACTCGTCAGTATCCCATATTTAAGGGTTTCCCTAATCTAATCAAGCAAATGCACTACCCTAATCCTAATTCTAAAATGAAATGCAAGTTTAATGTCATGTATCATACAAAGGGGTAAATATATAGGGAAATTAGGGATAAGGGATATACGCATAAGGGAAATATCATACAAAATGATAAAAGGCCCTAGAAAGTGAAAAATATGCATGAGATGGAGTGATTTTATCATGCAATCATGATCTAACGCGTGAAGGGCTCCTAAGGGTCTAGCGTTGGGTTAGCCCATGTCTACAAATTCTCACTAGCATTGGACTAGCGAAAAATCGTAACAAAGAGCCACAACTAGCATTGGACTAGTGTGGATTCGAGAAAGGCGGCCACAACTAGCGTTGGACTAGTGTGGTGACGACATGCATTTGTTATAATCAAATAAATCATGTAAAGCATAATAAAACAAATAAACACATAAATCACGTATAGCACATAAGACATAAGCATGGTATCTAGATGCAAGGTCCTAAGAAAACGGTAACACGTAACACATAGGCATGCAAAAACACACAAGGCAAACAAAGCAAATAAAGCCCTAACTATTACATTCGGGGGAAGCCAACTACAATCTAAGAGGGAAAACGGAATAAAATAAATAATAACCTAGCTATTACAACTTTGGCATTCAAGTGCCTTTCAAATAATCGAAATTGAAAAATAACTATACAAAACTAAAACAAATAAAGTGGATAAATAAATAAATAAAATGAAAACATTCAAAGGGCATGCAATTAAGCATATAAATCACATAGACACATAGGGTCAAATAAAGTGGAAATAAGGGATAGAGTGTACCTCCTTGCAATGGTAATCAAATGAAGGAAAAATAGCTTCAAAACAATAGAAGGGTCAAGGCACCAATTAAATAGTAAAGTATAAACAAAAAATAAATTAAATCAACACAATCATCAAATCCTTCATCATGAAAACATGAAGGATCTATTTGAAAGCGCTAGGCTAAAGCCTCTAAGAGTCTTCATCATTATTTGTCAAAGAAAAGAAAAATTCTGTTCCGAAAAGGAGGCAAACAAGTGTGTATATGTGGAGCTCTTCAGAAGTCTTTCTCTTCTCATTTGTAGAAATTTTGTTTCAAACTTTTTCAGCAATAAAGTTTTTTATTTATACAATTGTTGATTTGTATATAATAATGTATATTTCATTCTTTTTTGGCTATTTGAGGGATTTCATGATGAATTTTAAGAAATAAGACCGAATTGAGATTTTTTTCAACCTCTAATCTGAAAATTCACAAGTGTATGCTTTCTAAAATAAATAAACTGGCGCAAATTCTGATTTAACCCTAAAATAAATAGGGCCTTTTGTCAGTTAATTCAGATACATGTAAGAAATTTCGCATTAATGGATATCACAAAGGGCTAAGGAGGAAAAGCTGAAGGAAAAGGGCAACGGGGAGAGTGAAACGAAAGAAAAAGGGAAAAAGCGTTCGGCCAAGAAGGAATCGGATGACGGCTAGGGAAAGCAAGGAGTCCAGGCCCAACGTGATCTTTGTGATATTGGCGGCATGAAATTCATACCCAACGTGATCTTTGTGAATGGTCAGTGGGATAAGACACAATCCTGCCATCCAATTGGTCAAGAAATTAAGTGTGATTGTCAAGAAAAGGGGGGATAGAAGGGTGCGCGACATACGCTGAAACTTCGCCCACAAGAAATTAAATTTGATTTTTTTTTCTGATTTTTGATTTTTCGAGAGAACCTTTTCAAAATAATTTGCCCCAGTGTAGGGTCCTTTTCCCTTCTTTCTTCTCTTTCTTCGACATCGGCCTTCCACATCACCAGATGCTCTTTTGTCGATTTCAGCCATAAATACCTGCACAGGGGGCTTACCAAAGTATGACATGCACTTAAATTTCATGAAAAGAGCAGCGTGATTGATTCGAAAAATGTATTATTTGATTCTTGGGCGAAAACCTCAAATGTATTACAAAAAATTTGCCCCAGTGTGGGCCCATTTTACGAAATCTCATAAACAAAATTTCCATGCTATGAAATCCGTGGGTCTTGCTGTGGATTATTGCTGTTCTCATGCGTTGAACAAATTTCTGAAGTTGCAGAATATGGTTGATTCGTTGAGTTGCATAGTTTTGGTTTGTTGCCCACAATTCATCCAAGATTCGTCCTTTTCGTGCCAATGGAATCCTTTCGCTTCATTTATGCTGTTTTCCACATCCCAAAGTTCCACTCCATTCAGCCCATAAAAGTTCTGAGACATTTTTAGCATGGAATTTATCGAAAAAAGAAAATCATTCACAAAAATATGCTTTGTTTCGTTTTCAAATTTACTGTTTATTAATTGAAAAAAAAACAAAAATCTTAGCATTTTGTCTTTATCTTTTATTCCTACTTGTGTTCTTTTTTGTTTACTTAAATTGTTATTTCGGTTATTTTTATTTATTGTTTAATTAAATGATTCATTGAAAAAAAAAGGAAAGGGAAAAAAAGAAGAAAAAGCAAGCTCACGCACCCCGAGCTACACACGATCCAAGCTTTTTCTCCATCAGAAACAAGGAACATGCGTGAGAGTACATAACTCAACGCAACTCAATTCTAATCTGATTTCCATCATTTTTTCCGTCATTTTTTCTCCACCTTTGGATCATGCTAACCTGGCTTTCATCAAAGAAGCAAGAGGAATCTAGAACAAAGAAAACCTAGGGGCTGAGAGGAAGGAACAAGAAAGAACTACGGGAGAAGGGAGGAAGGAGCTCTCGGCTGGAAAAAAGGAGAGCAAGAACAAGGAAGTGGCGGCTGCAACACAAAAAGCAAGGAGGAAAAGGGCTGCTGGAAGAACTAGAGAAAGCGACGGAGCGGAAAAGAAAAACAGCGAGGGAGATAGGAGATTGAGAGAGATGTTCAGCCGAACAAGGGGAGAACCGAGAGGGAGCTTCGGCAGGCGAAGCAACTAAAAGAAAACAGAGCAAAGCAAAAAAAGGAAAAACTGAGGCAACAAACAAGGGGGGTGACGGCGAGGTTTTAGAAAAAGCAACAAAAGAAAAGGGCTGAGGGAATAAGGAGCTTCAGGGGACGAGCTGGAGAAGAAAGGGTAGGAAGTCAGAGAAAGAAACTGGAAAAGAGCGATGGGCAACAACGAAAGAGCCGAGAGAGAAACTGCCGAGTGAGGAAGAAACGGGCAACTGAACGAGAAGAGAGGTGGTGCAGAATTTGGAAGGCAGTCGCAGCAAAAAGATAAAACTTTTCCCAGCTTTGTTCGCCTTGCGCTGAGGTTCATTGTTCCTCCATCCCGACGCCGTCTTTCTGCAATTCAAGGGAGTGCAGGTAACCTTTCATTCTCTGCTCTCTCGTTCACCAAGCATCAGGCTATTCATCTGGGTGTTAAATGGATTTGTAGCTAAACTTGCTATGAGCTTTCTTCCTTCATGTTATTATCTTTTGTGCATCTTGGGAGATGATGGATCTGTGTCATGGATGTCCTCTTGGTTTTCTGATGATGAAGCTGTAAACTTTCAGTCGGTTTCCGATGATATCATCATAGGTCTCCTCAAAAAGCAAGCCAACTATTTTTGCCCTGTGCATTCTTTATGCTTTTCCCTTGTTTTGATCAAACAATGGTCTGAAACGTCATTTGTTATGGTTGTTAGGACCCTTAAGAGTCAGTTTTAGAGTCTGCTACCACAAACTTGAAGTGCTGGGCTTTGTTGCAGAAAATGTTGATAAACTATCTTTTGGGTTGGTTAAAGTTCTTACTCGGCGTCTTTTTCCATTCTTTCTGGGTTTGTTTTGCTATGTGATGGTGATGCCATGCGTGTATTTGCTGCAATTCAAAGGCATTTGTTTCTTACAGCAACAGGCATTGTCTACAACTTTTGAAATAGTTAGTTGTTTTTTTTTCTGTATTGGTTATCATTTGTTTGGCCGCAAGGTCTGATCCGCTGAAATTTTGTGTTTTTAGCCAATAGCTCTGGGTTCATTTGAAGTGTTCAGTGTTAAGGGGCGTTCAGGGGATAGTTTAGTTGGTTTTGGTTGGAAGCTTCACATGAGTTTTCTGCATCAGAAATTGCAGAGAGTATTTGTTGTTCAAAATAAAGTTTATTCGTGGCTTTGTTATGGGTTTTCTTTTCCAAAAGAATTCTGCACTTTGCTTGTGGTTTGCATGTGAACGGCTGGATTCATACCGGATTTCCTTTAGTGGAACAGGCTTGCAGTTTGCCATTGTTGTTCATTTCTGCATTTTTGAATGAAAGTTGTCAGTTTGTCCCATCCGAAAATCTGGAGAGATGTTACTGTGAATGCTAAGTCGTCTATTTGTTTTTAAGTACAAGATTATGGTGGGAATCTTAAGTTCTTATCTTGTGTTGTGTCTTGAAGTCTCGGCAGAGGTTTAAGGCATTTGAAAATTCTTGACTAAATTACGCAACTAGCCTTGGCTAGATCAAAGGGGTGCCTTAGATTTTTATCCTTGCCTTCCCCTTCGTCAAATGTAACTCCCGAACTTTTTTCGTTGGTTTACGTAGACTAGGAGTCGTTTAAAAGGGATTTCTTTCTACCTTTTCCTTTAAAAATTCATTTTAGGTGACTTGGTACACCTTAACGCTATACCAAATGGCGACTCTGATTTTCGTTCCAAAACCCTTTTTAAACTATTATTTTGGATCAAATCGTCGCATTTTCAAGTCCCATTTAGACCCACATGTTTTTCATTTTCTTTTTAAATCAAAAATTTATTTTTCAACCAAAAATTGAATCAAAATTCACTTTTTAAACCATTTATTTATTTTACTTATAAAAAATGGGGCGCGACAGTTGGCGACTCCACTGGGGACTTAGAGAGTCCGAGCAAATTTGATTTAGTCAATCTTTTTCTTCTTTTAACCTTTCCATATATCGCATTTGGATGTTTAGGGTTGCATTTTTCCTTTTTTAGGGTTTTGCATTTCGCACGTATCAACTCACTCCCTCACCTATTTTCGTACAATTGATTTGATGGATGGATAGTTTATGTATGTTATCCCGCGCTTTGCATTACATTTGGGTGGGGGGATATTACCCTAGAACCTCGCATTGGTTCTCGATCCCTCCCCTCCAAAAAAGAGCACTAGCATACGTGCATACGCTTTATTATTTATCCCTCCTTTATTTTTCTTTTAGTGGCTTGTCACGCCACTCCACCCTATTAGGATTTTAGGCGACTCACTTGGACTTGTGATCGCGACACGATGTGTGCGTAGCTTGATCCGAGGGGTCACTCAATCTTCCATTTTAAGCTTTGGGTTCATAGCCTTTAGCTTTTAGTGGAAGGTTAAGGATTTTTGATAGATTCACTCATGATATGTAGCTGTGACACGATGTGTGTGTAGCAATGTCTGGGGAATCGCTCGAGCCACCGACAAAGAACCTTGGGATTGATGACCCTTGTTTTCCAAGTCTGAAGGCTCGGGGACCTAAAACCTATCGAGTCTAGATGCATTAGTGAGTCCCGGCCTCATGCATCCATGATAGTTTTACCTAGGGTAGAGTCTGTCTTACCCTATTAGGGACACTATTCACGAGGGGAGGGATCCAACCCCTCTGTTCCTTTTATTGCTTTATCTCTTTGTATTAATTTGCTACAATGTGTTATGTGTATTTATCTAATTGAACTAACTTTTATCGATTTTTGTCTCCATTACACTCATAAGCCCTAGGAAATAAGAGTCCTGGCATGGTACTCTCTAGGAACTTGCCCTATTTGATATGATACGTTTAAATTCAATACTTCGCATTGGCACCATAAATACATTTCATTCTAGGCTCATCCCGGCATACAAAAGGGGTCCCTTTAGGTCACGTTTTGTGTACTGCATATTTATTCGCTTTGATAATTTGGCATCATGCATGATCCATAGAGGGAATGCCATTTAGGGGATCCCACGTTAGGAATAAATCGCCCTGTGTTTTGGATATTTAATCCAAGGAAACTTGCACGTTTATATTTTTGTACCATCCAAAGGGGTAATGCACAAGATAAGGTAGGATCCGATCCTTTCCATTACCCTGGGGTGATCTTTGGTACATTAGAATATGAGCATCTAATGATCATTTTTTGGCCATTTTTAACATAGTTGGTAAAAATCCCTTGCTTAAAGGACATTAACTTGAAGAAATTCTCAAATAATTTCTCGTTATTGAGATGGTAAACTTATTGAGGCCAAATCTTGATTGTAGGAGGCTCATAGGCTAATGCATCGCAATGCATTTTTGAAACTACCAAAGGGGAGATAATTCCATCGATTTTTGAATAAACCATCAATTCTATTCAATTCATTTGATCAGATTATTTATCAATTTCATTTTGTCAATTCATTCATTTTAGGACAATTTAGTCAATAAATCATCAATTCTATTCAATCCATTGGACCATTTTATTCATCAATTTCATCTAGTCCATTTCATCAATTTGTTCATTTTTAGGGCAACCTAGTCGATTTTGAATTCATTTGACAAGTTTACCCATTTTAGGGCAATCTAGTCGATTTTGAATAGATCACTAATTTCATTCAATTCATTTGATTAGTTCTTAGGGCAATCTTATCGATTTTGAATAAGTCATCAATTTCGTCCGATCCATTTGGCCAATTTACCTATTTTTAGGACAATTCAGTCAATTTTGAATAAATCCTCATTCCACTCGATCTGTTTGATCAATTGATTTCATTCAATTCATTTGATTAGTTTAATTCATTTTTCAGGGTTATCCATTCAATTTTCAATAAATAATCAAATTTCATTCAATGCATTTGACCATTTTACCCCTTTTGGCACATCACGCGTCGATCAAAGCAAGCAATCCATTCGGATTTTGTCCTCATTTTTAGGACAAATGTCTCTTCTCACTCCAATTGGCCAAATTTTTCAAATCATTTTTCACTCAATCAATTGATCTGATCCATCAGGTATTGTATAGTGCCTACCCTAGAGGATTGCATTTTCATGCTATACCTACCCTTGGCACAAAAAGAGCTCCCCCATAGGACATGCATACCGATTTTACAATTTTGCTTACTAACTCTGGGTATTTTTCTTTTATTTTTTCCCCTCCCCCCTGCATTCATAAAAATGTTTCAATAAGGTGGAAATATTTTTCTATATCCGATAACAATTTTGATTCGATAAAGTTTGAAAGGTAATATTTGATTCTTGGGCAGACCCTGCAATGAAAATATGAAGGATCTATTTGGAAGCGCTAGGCTAAAGCCTCTAAGAGTCTTCATCATTATTTGTCAAAGAAAAGAAAAATTCTGTTCCAAAAAGGAGGCAAACAAGTGTGTATATGTGGAGCTCTTCAGAAGTCTTTCTCTTCTCATTTGTAGAAATTTTGTTTCAAACTTTTTCAGCAATAAAGTTTTTTATTTATACAATTGTTGATTTGTATATAATAATGTATATTTCATTCGTTTTTGCTCATTGAGGGATTTCATGATGAATTTTAAGAAATAAGATCGAATTGAGATTTTTTTCAACCTCTAACCTGAAAATTCACAAGTGTATGCTTTCTAAAATCCTTACAATAAAATCCAATGATATACCTTTTTCTCCTTCACTGTACAATTCCTATTTTTGCCCACCTCTATTTAACCCCAAAATAAAAATCAGTCACATTGATTGATAAATTGTAATTTGGGGCAACTTTTGCTTGAAAATGTTCATTGTGTCTAATCTAGTTCAATCCACATCTAAGTGAAAGCAAAAATGTGCATTATTCTTATTTATTTGGAAAATTTGGAATGATACTTCGAGCGTTCGTTTCTCTACCTATACAGATTTTATCATTTGCTCTCCCATTTGAGCCTTTACAAGAATAATTTCGTTTCAAATAAGTGCCTTAATGATCACTACCCTACATTGAAAAATTTTCAAATATCAAAAAGGGGAATGGATTATCAATGACCATTTCGTTATTTTGGTTGTCATGAGATGTAAGAATGATACTTTGACCATCGTTTCTACAACCTAAACACCATTTATCCCTTGCATCCTCATTTGAACTAAAATTGGTGGTTCTTTTCAAAAGCACTTACGATCGCACCCCCACATTGGGGAGGGAGATTGAAAAATTTTCCAAAAAAAGGAGAAAAGCAAAAATGCTAAAACTAAAAGAAAAGAGGGAATCACAAATTGGAGAAATTTGATTCCACTTGGGTTTCAATTTTGGAAAAAAATAAGAAGAGAAAAGAAAAGGAAGAGTTTTGTCCGCGCAGATCGTCTATGTTTCACAGATATGGATGAACATTGGTCTTTCTCAGTCAGTTAATTCAGATACATGCAAGAAATTTCGCATTAAAGAAAGTTTCCTTTCAGAGTCAATGTAAGGAACGGAATAAAAGTCAGGCCCTCTTCTTTTCCAATCAAACATTCTATCCCTAGTTATCCTTTTTGAACCTTCAGAATAAAATACTTTATTTGACAACCCCTGAGAATCGCAAACCCCACACTGGGGCAAGTTTGAGTTGAAAAGGAAAAAGTTTCAAGAAGTGAAAAGTGATAATGCAACAAAATCAAAAGACAAAAGAAGAAAAGAGAACCTCAGTTCAAAAGTAAATTGGGACAAATTTTGTGAAAGTTCAAAAGAATGGCAGAAGGCCGAAAAATCAAAAGAAGAAAGAAAATGAAAGAGAAAAAGCCTCAATTGAGCATAAATTGGGGCAAATTCTGATTTAACCCTAAAATAGGGTTGATATAATAATGCGATCTCAGATCATTTAAATCACTTTTGAAAATCCGCTTTCAAGTCTTAACTTTTCTAAGCATCCCACCAGACTCCATTACAAAAGCCGAAAGTCCTGACTTCCGTTCTTTGCAATATCTCTGTTAAGAAACTTTCTAATTAATTAGCAAGTGATGCGCATATACTGATGCTAGGAAATTGTTTAGATGTGTTTCTGAATTGATTAGCTGTGAAGTTGACATTACTCATCATCTGAAAATCCGCCAGGGCACCTTTGAAAAGAAAAGAAAAGGAGAGGCAAAAATAAATGCGAATGAAATGGAAAAGATTTGATGGTGAAGTCCTCGTTAAGAGATAATGAAGGTCACAAAATCTGAGATCTTTGAGTTCAAAATAGGGGCAATTTTGGAAAATGCGATCTTAAGTGCAATGTTCTTGAAAGACATATTCTTTAACTATCGTTTTCAAGTCACATTACAAGTTTATAAAGTCCATCGCTGACTTATCCTTCATGACGACCCAAAGTGAGGATTATACTCATAAGAAATCCACCAATCATTTGTGATCATAAGGGTATAACCAATCTTCGCATGTTTAGCTATCATTGCTACCTATATGTTGCAAGGTTATAAAACTTATGTGTTGACTAAGTTTTCTTAAGAAATAAGGGTGACAACCTATTTTGCTTTCACTAAAACGTGATATCGAATGAGCACAAAAATAAGACAAATCTTGACCTCTCATTTCCTTTAGCCATTTTCAAATCAGAAATAACGCCTATTTGATTGGTCCTGAAAGATGAGCCAACAAGAAATGGTGACCCGTTACCCTAAGCACCGATGCTAAAAGTGAGGAAGAAATCTTCTTGAATTTGGTGTTACTTTAAAGGATTCATCATGAAATTTCTGTATGAGTTCAAACTCGACGTTTGAATTTCTTGACATTGTATATATGATTATTTTCTAAATTTTAGAAAGTGCGGTTTCTCTTTGTTCAAATAAATGAGGAATCATTTGAACAAATTTTTACAATCAAAGGAGCCCACACTGGGGCAAATTTTCTATTTGTGAGATTTCGCGAAATAAGCCCACATTGGGCAGATTTTGTAATACATTTGAAATTTTCGTCCAAGAATCAAATAATACATTTTTCGAATCAATCACGCTACTCTTTTCATGAAATTTAAGTGCATGTCATACTTTGGTAAGCCCCCTGTGCAGGTATTTATGGCTGAAATCGACGAATGAGCATCTGGTGATGTGGAAGGCCGATGCCGAAGAAAGAGAAGAAAGAAGAGAAAAGGGCCTTACACTGGGGCAAATTATTTTTGAAAAGATTCTCTCGAACAAAAAATCAAAATCAAAATTCAAAAAAAAATCAAAAATCAAATTCAATTTCTTGTTTCTTGAAAAATCAAATTGAATTCTTGTTGGCGATGTCTCAACGTCTGCCGCGCTCCCTTCTATCCCCCCTTTCTTGACAATCACACGTAATTTCTTAACCAATTGGATGGCAGGACTGGGTCTTATCCCACGGACCATTCACAAAGATCACGTTGGGTCTGGATTTTGTGCCGCCAACATCACAAACATGGGTCAATCCCACTAGTGTGCATTTCATTTTCATTGCCGCTAAACATGGGTCAGTCCTACTAGCGTGCATTTCATCTTTATTGCCACTAAACATGGGTTAGTCCCACTAGTGAGCACTTCATTTTGTCGGGGTCAGTCCCCTTCGAGTCAGTCCCGATTTAATTTCATGTCGGGGTCAGTCCCCTTCGGGTCAGTCCCGATTTAATTTCATGTCGGGGTCAGTCCCATGATTAATTTCTCGTTCGGGCCAGTCCCATGATTAATTTCTTGTTGGGGTCAGTCCTCTTTTAAATTTTTGTTCGGGTCAGTCCCATGATTTAAAATTTTGTTCGGGTAAGGGGGTGACGGCGAGGTTTTAGAAAAAGAAACAAAAGAAAAGGGCTGAGGGAATAAGGAGCTTCAGGGGACGAGCTGGAGGAGAAAGGGTAGGAAGTCAGAGAAAGAAACTGGAAAAGAGCGACGGGCAACAACGAAAGAGCCGAGAGAGAAACTGCCGAGTGAGGAAGAAACGGGCAACTCAACGAGAAGAGAGGTGGTGCAGAATTTGGAAGGCAGTCGCAGCAAACAGATGAAACTTTTCCCAGCTTCGTTCGGCTTGCGCTGAGGTTCATTGTTCCTCCATCCCGACACCGTCTTTCTGCAATTCAAGGGAGCGCAGGTAACCTTTCATTCTCTGCTCTCTAGTTCACCAAGCATCAGGCCATTCATCTGGGTGTTAAATGGATTTGTAGCTAAACTTTCTATGAGCTTTCTTCCTTCATGTTATTATCTTTTGTGCATCTTGGGAGATGATGGATCTGTGTCATGGATGTCCTCTTGGTTTTCTAATGATGAAGCTGTAAACTTTCAGTCGGTTTCCGATGATATCATCATGGGTCTCCTCAAAAAGCAAGCCAACTATTTTTGCCCCGTGCATCCTTTATGCTTTTCCCTTGTTTTGATCAAACAATGGTCTGAAACGTCATTTGTTATGGTTGTTAGGACCCTTAAGAGTCAGTTTTAGAGTCTGTTACCACAAACTTGAAGTGCTGGGCTTTGTTGCAGCAAATGTTGATAAACTATCTTTTGGGTTGGTTAAAGTTCTTACTCGGCGTCTTTTTCCATTCTTTCTGGGTTTGTTTTGCTATGTGATGGTGATGCCATGCGTGTATTTGCTGCAATTCAAAGGCATTTGTTTGTTACAGCAATAGGCATTGTCTACAACTTTTGAAATAGTTAGTTGTTTTTTTTTTTTCTGTATTGGTTATCATTTGTTTGGCCGCAAGGTCTGATCCGCTGAAATTTTGTGTTTTTAGCCAATAGCTCTGGGTTCATTTGAAGTGTTCAGTGTTAAGGGGCGTTTGGGGGATAGTTTAGTTGGTTCTAGTTGGAAGCTTCACATGAGTTTTCTGCATCAGAAATTGCAGAGAGTATTTGTTGTTCAAGATAAAGTTTATTCGTGGCTTTGTTATGGGTTTTCTTTTCCAAAAGAATTCTGCACTTTGCTTGTGGTTTGCATGTGAACGGCTGGATTCATACCGGATTTCCTTTAGCGGAACAGGCTTGCAGTTTGCCATTGTTGTTCATTTCTGCATTTTTGAATGAAAGTTGTCAGTTTGTCCCATCCGAAAATCTGGAGAGATGTTACTGTGAATGCTAAGTCTTCTATTTGTTTTTAAGTACAAGATTATGGTGGGAATCTTAAGTTCTTATCTTGTGATTGTGTCTTGAAGTCTCGGCAGAGGTTTAAGGCATTTTAGTTGTTTGATAAGCTATAGGTTAGTAGCAGAGAAAGCATTGCAGAAACAAATGAAAGCTTCAAACAGTTAGTAGCCTTCGTATGCATGCATGAAAGAACAAAAGAAAATTACACTTTGGTCTCTGTGATTTGAAGCAATGCTACATAGGCCCAATTATGTTCTAACTTCTTGCAATTAGGTCTTAGAGTAATTGCAATTTGAATCATTACTTGACCTTTTCATTATTTATGGACCTTTGAAGTTCTCAAAGTTTTTCAATTGGACTCGGATGATTGGTTAATTTTGGCAATTGGGTCCTTGGTAGTTTTCTATTTTAAGAATTTGATCAATAATTTACCTTTCTTGGAAATTATGCATTATTTGTTTTCATTTAAGTTGCAAATTGGGAAGGATTTGATGATTGTGTTGATTTAATTTATTTTTTGTTTATACTTTACTATATAATTGGTGCCTTGACCCTTCTATTGTTTTGAAACTATTTTTCCTTCATTTGATTACCATTGCAAGGAGGTACACTCTATCCCTTATTTCCACTTTATTTGACCCTATGTGTCTATGTGATTTATATGCTTAATTGCATGCCCTTTGAATGTTTTCATTTTATTTATTTATTTATCCACTTTATTTGTTTTAGTTTTGTATAGTTATTTTTCAATTTCGATTATCTGAAAGGCACTTGAATGCCAAAGTTGTAATAGTTAGGTTATTATTTATTTTATTTCGTTTCCCCTCTTAGATTGTAGTAGGTTTCCCCCGAATGTAATAGTTAGGGTTTATTTGCTTTGTTTGCCTTGTGTGTTTTTGCATGCCTATGTGTTACGTGTTACCGTTTTCTTATGACCTTGCATCTAGATACCATGGTTATGTGTTATGTGCTATATGTGATTTATGTGTTTATTTGTTTTATTATGCTTTACATGATTTATTTGATTATAACAAATGCATGTCGTCACCACACTAGTCCAACGCTAGTTGTGGCCGCCTTTCTCGAATCCACACTAGTCCAATGCTAGTTGTGGCTCTTTGTTCCGATTTTCCGCTAGTCCAATGCTAGTGAGAATATGTAGACATGGGTTAGCCCAACGCTAGACCCTTAGGAGCCCTTCACGCGTTAGATCATGATTGCATGATAAAATCACTCCATCTCATGCATATTTTTCACTTTCTAGGGCCTTTTATCATTTTGTATGATATTTCCCTTATGCGTATATCTCTTATCCCTAATTTCCCTATATATTTACCCCTTTGTATGATACATGACATTAGACTTGCATTTCATTTTAGAATTAGGATTAGGGTAGTGCATTTTCTTGATTAGATTAGGGAAACCCTTAAATATGGGATACTGACGAGTTTGGCTTTTCTAGTCTTAGCATGCTCGTATTCCCTCTATTAAAAGGGGAAATTGAGTCACGAACATTAGTCCCCCGCACCCGACATGATGCATTCCTCTAAGACATGTATATTTGTATAATTATTTTATTTTTTTTCTTTTCTTAAAGTCTCATATTTTTGCATTATTCGTGACCCCTCCAAAGAGTCCACTTTGAGCATCACAATTAATGTGATTGGCATCAATTGAGTTTTGAAGAGAAATTTCGACCCCCTCCGATACCCTCATAGGTCTAGGTTGCATTCATATAGCACGTCCAAATGTGATAAATCTTTTGGTTAAAATAAGAAAATCCTTGACTAAATTACGCAACTAGCCTTGGTTAGGTCAAATGGGTGTCTTGGATTTTTATTCTTGCCTTCCCCTTCGTCAAATGTGACTCCCGAACCTTTTTCGTTGGTTTATGTAGACTAGGAGTCGTTTAAAAGGGGTTTCTTTCTACCTTTTCCTTTAAAAATTCATTTTAGGTGACTTGGTACACCTTAACGCTATACCAAGTGGCGACTCCGATTTTCGTTCCAAAACCCTTTTTAAACTATTATTTTGGGTCAAATCGTCACATTTTCAAGTCCCATTAGACCCACATTTTCTTCATTTTCCTTTTAAATCAAAAATTCATATTTTCAATCAAAAATTCACCTTTTAAAACTATTTATTTTTCTTATAAAAAATGGGGCGCGACAGTTCCCTTCCCCTAACATTGATCTCTCCAACGATTCATCTCCTTTGATTAGAGTTCAAGCCTGTGATGGTGGCAAGCAATGGTGGTGTGATGTGCAACCATGAAAAAATTTTACATATTGGATTTTTTTTTACTTTTTAATCAATCAAATAGCTAAATTGAAACTTCTAAAATAAATTGAATCATTTGATATAAATCTCGATGGGTTAGATGTGATATAAAGGAAAGATTGGTTGAGGATTATTGATGATGGATGCACCGCGGATTCTGGTTCAAAAAGGGGAAATGACTTTTTCTTTTTTTTTTAATCGTAACGATAACATTTGTATAATTTACTCTTACCTAATCTAAGGGGAGGGTAAGTTGACGGAAAAACCCCGTTGGAGAAAGTCACTTGAAGTGGCAGCCACAATTAAGTGATAAAGTAGAAGGCAAGTAAGGCTGCAAACGAACCGAACTACTCGTGAGCCGCTCGCGAGCAGCTCGAGTCAAGTTCGACTCGAGGTCGTTCAATATCGAGCTCGAACTGGCTCGAGTCAACCTCGAGTCGAACTCGAGCTCAAAATATTAAACTCGTTGGCTCGCGAGTTTGAGTATATATATATATATATATTATTTTATTTATTTTATTTTTTTATTTTAATAGTAACATTACATATATATCCTTAATATTTTATTATTTATTAAGAAAAAAATATTATTTTATTTATTTTTTAAAAAAAATAAATTTTTTTTATTTTTTCGAGGTCGAGCTCGAGATTCGAATCGGGTCAAGCTCGAACTCGAACTTTAAATTGTCAGCTCGTTGAGCTCGAACTCGATTTCGAGTTCAATAAAACTAAGTCAAGGTTCGGCTCAATTAGACCAAAACTCGACTTGACTCGGCTCGTTTGCAACCCTAGAGGCAAGAGTTGAATTCTTGACCTCTCACCTCTACCAAGACATTTATCAACAGCCTACTAAGGACGATGAAGATAAAGAAGAATTGAGAGAGAGAGAGAGAGATAGATAGAGATAAAAAATAGAGTAAAATACAAGGAACCCCCTTGTGATTTCGCGAAAAGACACTTTACCCCCTATCATTTAGAAATCTCCACATAAACACCCTAAATTTCATAACTAAAGTGGAAATTGACCTGTAGCCGGGTGTGCGACCAGTGATGATGGGTATGTGAGGTTCCTTTGAAAAGATCTTGAGTTTTATTCCCAAACTACCCTTCAGTTGCTATATTGAAATGACATATTAGGGCAGAAGACATTTGAAGCCATCAAAGAGCGAAAGGAAAACGAGTCAAAAGAAAAGAAAGAAATTAAGGAGACCATTTTTTTGTTTTTTGGTTCCATCTTCTTTCGACATCATATATACGCTGCGTCATGCATGATTCACGAACCCACCACTCGCTTTGGAGATATAGCATAACCAAACCAAACCAATCCAGTAGAAAGGAATAATATGATTTTGTGAGAATCCGTAATATCCGCTCTGCAGAATAACCCGGACGCCAAGTTAGCCACCAGGGTGTTGCGCAACGGGTCGGCTCGGTCAGCGGAGGAATCTGGCGACTTGGGAATATTCGGTAAAGACGCCGGTGTTTCCACCGTCAAGGAGTTTCGGAAATTATATGGATTCTTGAGGAGGAGTCGAAGGGAATCCGCAGATTTGGATGAAAAGGAAAGGGAGTTTCTCGACAAGAAAGTTGAGTCATGCCCACCCGTCCACCAATCAAACTATACCAAATCAGAAAACCGTTAAAAGTTTCAGAAGAATAGTCTGTCTTCCTCTGTGTTGTACTCAATAGTCCGTCCAGTAACTCAGCCATTTAACAATATGTTCGCCATAGCCTTTTAATTCTTCATTCCACAAGGATACTACTTAAGCGGCACGTAAACTATCTCAATTCTCAAGTGATGGTTGGTCATTGCAGATGAATTCCACCTCAAAAACTATTTGCTCAGCCAACCAATTATTCAGACGTCTACTTTTTGTTATGTCGGAAGCCGAAACGGGCCAAATGGCTAAAGGGCTTATCTTCTGCATCTGTACCGCAGGAAATCATCATTCATGCGTGGAGGATACTCAGCAGACAATAAAATCTTTCTACATTTCAAGATTGTTGAAAAATGAAAGGATGAATAAACTTTCTGGGATATCTAGTTGAGTTACTGTTTCTCATTCAAAAGCAGAAAACTCACAGTTTCGAGTGTCAATGGTCCAAAAACCGATAGTCAGTAACGTTCCACACGAACCGTCTGATTACTTTTTGAAAAACTGAAGTATTCCTAGTTGATTTCTTCGGGTTAAGTCGAAGCTGCTAGTTTATACAACCTAAATAATTAAAACAACTTTTAAAGCTCGATTTCTTCCAACATGTTGATACTCAATTCATTCAAACCTGAACCTCGGGCATTCAAAGTAAAAATTCAGAACTGTGACCAGGAGCATGTACTTTTCCTTGCCCGCCAACCCAACCTACGATCACCAAAGTCAAAAGAAATACACATTTCATCTCATCCCAATAACGCTTCCTTTAATCTGCCGGAGTATCATCATGTCCACTCTTTCGGCTTTCACTCCTTATATAAGCTCAACAAGACCAACAAGCCTTGTCAGAACAAACTCTTGTCTTATCACTTGTCTTGTGTATTAGAGAGAAACTGATCAGACAACCAAATAGAAGGGGAAAGAGATAAAACCCAGCGACCAACTGCTGGCTTTTCCTCAGCTGTTTTTCTAAAAAAAAACTGCTGGCGTACTAGCAAATTATTTTTTTTTATCAATGGATTTTGTTTACACCTTGTTAAATTCAGCGAGATGCGGATGCCTTATGTGTTGCGCCTTATAAGTAAGCTCTACAATCACATTGACAATTTGACGAGGCATTCTTTTTCAAGGTTATTATGTTCTCTTAAATTTAGCAGCAAGAACAGTTAGAAAGCTGCGTCGCGGGTAACTCAGCTGGTTCAGAAGGTAATTTCCACTTTAATTATAAAATTTAGGATGTTTATGTGGAAGTTTTTAAATGATAGGGGAGTAAAGTGTCTTTTCGCCAAACCACATGGGGGTTCCTTATATTTTACCCTAAAAAATAATAAAAGATTTTTCAAGTAGATAATTGTATATCAAGGGGGAAAAAATTAAAGCAAGACCTATTTAATAATCCCTTTATGAAAAACACTAAATGTGACAAAAATGATTGTGGGAGTACCATTATAAAAAGTGATGTGTGATTAACATTTTTTGACCTCATGGTATAATTTTTTGTAATGACACTCTCATTATATTTTTTTATCATATAGTTTAATAACTAAAAATAATAAAAAGAGTGTCATTATAAAAAATGGAGTGCGATTAACATTTGCAATAAATAAAAAGCCGTTATCATTAATCAATAGAGGACACAATAACCTGCCCCACTTGGCTCCACTTTCTTGACTCGCATGATTCAAAATTTCACATTAAAAAAACAAAATAAAAAAACTCTAGCGGTTCTCTTTTACTCCCCTCCACATTTGAATTCCATCTCTATGAACCACCATTCTATCTATGTCTCTGGATCTTGTACTCTAGATTCTATTGTGAAGGATGTACGATGAATTTCCAATATTTTAATGTCACTCTGCCATGGCAGTGCCATTCCACCAGATCTATCCTTAGCCTCTACTAATCCATTTGGATTGACCATTTTTTCAAATACAATATTACAGTAATACACAATAACTCAAAAAAGCATCTCATCCATACAATATATCAAACAAGTCAAAAAAATTTTATAGTAAAAAAAAAATTTTCATATACACAGCTATAGTAAAATTTTTCAAAAATAACTCCAAAAACAGCTAATCCAAACAAACACAGGAAGATCATGTTTGGGGAGAGGAAGTTGTTAACCTCCTTCAATTGGGGAATTGTCAAGGGGCTCCCTGCACCTTGACAATTCCATACTAACACCTTCATATTGACTTTAGAGGCCAGTTTGGGTTGGCCTCTACCACCCTTCCTCTCGTGTCAGCTTCCATTTCTTCTGTTGTTCTGTTTTTCTTCAAGTTACGATCCTCCTCATCTACATCTAGCATTACTTCATCTCTCAGGCTAAATTTTCCCTTTTCTTGGGGTTCTGCTCTGCTACTTTGCCCATTCACTTCTTGTAGTGGTTGTCTGGTCCTGGATGGAGTTTTGAGTTGTTTGTTCATTCTTTTCCTTTCTTCAGTGAGGCCACCTTGATCATGTCTAAGAGTACTTCATCTATTTGTATACTTTTTACTTTTTTCTTGTTTTCTTTTTCATTATTGTCCCTTTTATGCATCTTAGCCATTTCCTAATCCATAGGAGTTAGAGGGTGATTTTGTGTCTCCTTTACTCCCTGTCTCTTGTTGTTAATGAGACTGTTTGATTTGTGTGTATTCCCTTGTTTGCCATCACTTGTCTCTGCCTTGTGGTTGTATAGAAGGCTTTCCTACCCTACAGTGTATGCCCTTGTGATTATTGTCTCTATCAGCCTACCCTTTTCTTGGTCAATTTCTCAAACCCTTACCACCTCAGTTTTATTAGATGTTGTAGACTCCCCTTTGGTATTTTCCTTCCCCTAGCTTTCCTTTCCTATCTGATCATTTTGCTGACTCTTCTCCCTCTCTGCTGGTCTCTCGGGGACTAGTTTTCCATCTCTAAATCCCCAGTGGACCCTACCACTTGTATACTTGTTCTGTGCTTGCTCCTTTTGTGGTGAACTCTTTCCTCCACCTACACTCAGCCATGGTCCATATTGATTTTCTAACTGACCTCGTTCCATTGTCACTTCAATCTTGCAGCTTCTCTTACTATGTCCTATTCTTCCACAATTGTAATAGAAATCTAGACAACTTTCATATTTGAAACTTATCCATTTAGTAGTTCCATTCAATTTGACCATCCTACCTCTCATCAGTGGTTGTGAAATATCTGCCATCACCAAGATTTTTATGTGCTTGCCATCTTTCCCTCTAGTTTGCGGGACTATAACTTCCTTAAGATCCAATGGACAGGAAGATTTCACAATTGTATCCATGATGGAGCTATATGAAATGCTAAGGTTTCCTCCTCTATCCCTTCAAACCAACTACTTAACACCAGCATTTGATTATCTAGGATCTAGGGCCTGCCCTTTAGGATATGTTTCCTGTCCTCCTCCTTGGCCAGAATGAATTGGAATAGGTTTGGTCCTAATTCCAAGACTTTCATTCTTTGGGGGAGCTTCAGGCAGCAGTCACAAAGTTTCCCCCCCCCCCCCACAAAATTGACAATTTTTCCCCCATAACTCTTCCCACAAGACTAGTTTGGCACTCTCTGAGTCCTAGGTTAACATCTCCCAAATCCAGGTTTGCATCCCCTATTTCTTTGCTCGAGAGAGCCAGTTTTTGCATTATTTCTGATAGTTCTTTCTCCATTGTTAAACAAATTCTAAAGGTATTCCACGCACTTCTTTCCCTACTAGAATTAAGTAGCTGGAAGTTTGAAGAAGGGGAAGGCACAGTACAAGAAGAAACACGGAACCATAGCTATACACACTAAGAAAAGACACAAAGGAAGTAAAGGCTACTTAATAATTGGCAAGGAAGGAATCAAGGATCTGAGCTTCGAGAATACCTGTCAACGGCATATGATTGAGCAGATGAGTTCCTTAGTGAGCTCTAAGGTTTCCCACTTCTTTGGTTAAAACCTCAAGACCGGATCTTCTCTTAGAATTGGCCAGCCAGTCAACCGTTTCTCATTCTTTTGCACTCTTGATCTTTGTATCCCTCTTGTTCCTTTTGATTTTTCTTTCTCACGCTCTCCCTCTCTCTCCTTTTTTGGATAAAACAGTACTACGAAAGCTGAGAAGAAAGCTTAGCTTATATTCCTCCTTGCTCCATAAATGCTAATATGTTGGACCGTTTGTGATTAATTCTAATGGATCTTGGCACTAAATGCATGGATGGATGTTTTTGAGTGTTTGAAAGTTTGAAAGTTTTTGAAACCCTCGTGAAAGAGAGAAGTACACAATTCCCAAGAGAGATAAAAGAGAACTCCCACATGCAGAGCGGAAGATTATCGTGACATACGGTTCTTCGGGCCAATTCTATTTAACACTACACTATGGTCCGTTTGGCAAATGAGTTTTTTAGGTATTTGTCTAAAATTTTACTGTAACTTACTATAAAAGTTGTAAGAAAAATTTTTGAAGTATGTAAATTTTTGGGCATTTTGAAGTGTATAACTTAAAAACTTTGAGGAGTTTTTTAAAGTTATTTTAGTTAAAGTTGTTAAAAAATTTGGCAAAAATTTTGTTTGCCAAAAACAGGTCCTATATTGTTATAAAATCTGACACTTCAAGGAACCTAGCAAACGGATTGGTCACCGTTTCAACTGGTTGCTAGGTAAATGGACCGTTTGTTTTGAAGGAATAGAAGGGAAACAAAAGTAAAGAAAAGAAATAAAGTTTTTGATACTTAGATTGATTGTTTAGAAGGAAAAGAAAAAAAAATAGGCGCAGAAATGAGGAGATAAGATCCAGTTATATTTTGTCGCTTGCTTTCTATCCAATAGTGGGCAGAAACAAAAGAAAAGGAAACCAAGGTTAATGAACATATTAAAATTTTCTAAAATATACTTAATTTTTCCATGTTAGTTATTAATATAATTTATCTTAATACAATCTCTGTACCACCTTATCACCTATGTCCTACTTTCGTTTTTAGGTAAGACTTTTAAATATTAAATATTTTGTTAATTTTTACTATTATTCAAAAATTTTCTTTTTATATTTTGGAGTTGTAAATCATTCCGCTAAAAAAGAGCAAAATGAAAAATATTTGATTCATTTTGAACTACTATTATCTTGTAGAGTTTATGAGAATAAATAGCTAAATATATAAAACCACAAAATCAAAAAGAGGGTAAGGTGTTAAAATATGTTTGTAAATTAGACTTTGTTAAATTATATGTAAAATCATAACTAAGACGTGATACTTTTCTTTCCATTCATAATCCAAACAATATCTTCAGTAAATAAAAATTGAAATGGGATGTTGTTAAACAATATATGATCGAAGATTGTTTGCGAGACACTACTATTGTATCACATATAATTATTTTAAGGGTTAATGCCACTTTGTCCCCCCAAACTTTGGACGATTACCCACTTCAGTCCCTAAACTTCAAAATGGGACACTTAAATCCCTAAACTTATAAATACCTCCCACTTAAGGAAAATTGTTAATAAATCCTGAATGCCGTTCACTACAACAAAAATGGCATTTTCTGACATGTCTATAAGGACACTTACTGGTTTCTGTCATTATAGCATTTCTATCATGACACTTGTTATCAACTTAATAATATATGCTCTAATTTTTTTTTGTTTTATCTGATATAAAAATAATAATGTATCTTTAGACTCTCTATCATAACACTTGTGAAAATGTGAGATACATAAAAAAAAAAAAAAAAAAACACAAAACGGCATGGTTTAATTTTGGCGAAAGATTCTTGCCAAAACACTTAGTGAAATCTCAAAACTTCATTTTGCCTCCTTGTGAAATTTTGCTTCTTCTTATCTCTCTCACAAACTCTCTCTCTCTCTCTCTGGCAAACTATCTCTCAAAACTCTTGGCCAAGATTTTGCTTTCCCCGCAAAATTTTCTTACCAATTTATGCCCTCCGTCTCTCTCGGCCACTCTCCTCTCCTCTGCCCCCTACCACTGCCGTCCCGTCGCCCCTACTCCTTCCCTCTCATCATCAGGTTTAGGTTCATCAAAACCAGAAAATGGAACAACATGACATCGAAGAGGATGAGTTCGGATTCTCCAGAAATTATTTTTTAGCAAAAGAATTAGGCAATTCCGGTAAGAAATCCGGCCACAAGCTCGCAGATATCGATGTCGTCGATGAACAGGTTATACTCTGAAATTTTTCTATATGTAAATTTTGGTTGGTGGTTTCCTGCAAAAAGAGTTACCTTTTTGGGCCTTTTCCTTACTGAATAATGCAAAATCTAAGGGAAGCCCTGGCCGATCTCCCCAAATTTCTAATTTCCAAACTGGTGTCTGACGAAAATTAGGGCTCTGAGTCTGAGAGAGACCTTAGATTTAGGGACGAACGCCCGCCGTTACAGTAATGGTTTGCGGTACCTTCGTGTTTGGTTGCAATTGGTAACTTTTTCAGAATCATTACTATTGAGTTTCTATTTTCTAATTTTCCTTTTATCATTCTTATTCTCGGTTGCTCTTCTTCATTTTTCCTTTTTGATTCTTCTTGTGGCTGTTGATTTATGTGTGTATATATATATATATATGAATACTTAGACTATTATGTTTGATTAGTTCTGCTCTTTGATTCGTTTAATCAGGGTAACTTGAAGTATTAAAATGTCCACTTCAATATAGTAGTAGTGTTTAACATAAGGAACAAAAGATGATTTACCACTAGACTTTGTTCAAATTTCAAGTAGTGTATTGAAGGTTCAAGATACCTATCCAAATGTTATGAGAAGGGATTCCATTTTGCATCAAAGAAGTACATTATTTTCGACTCCTCTTGAAATTTTGGCAATATTTGAGCTGTCATTGGTGGTATTGTAAATGGGAAAAACTGCTTCACCTCGAGAAGCTATCTATAAAAGAATTGGCTTGGATATATTGTGTCTATCATATTTTTATTCAAATTTAAAGAGATCCCTTTACTGATATTGATTATCTGATTAACGTTAGTATATAGCTAAATTGGGCATTTTTCACGTGTTTTATGTAGATGAACTTTGTTGACGATCCATAAAGTGTTTTGAGAACAATGGAGGAAAATCGCATTGGGATGGAAAAGTCACTGTTTTACCAGGCTTATGCACTCTACTTTGAGAAGATGAAAAAGTTTGAGGCAGCTGAGAAGATGTATCATTTAGGAGTGCAGAAGTAAGCTCTTTAGATCTTTCATTGGACTTGCTCTGATAGTGAGGTCATGATTCTGTTGTATCATCAGTTGAGCTACATTCCTTTGGTGATTCAATAGGATTTTATATTTTGATGTATACAAAATTTTCCTTTTTCGCTTCATACAAAATGTAGGCTTTGGCAGCATAGGGGTGTATTAATAATGAGTCTTACATGGATATTTGAGAGGCTTGAGTCATGGGGATTGTAGCTTCTGATGCATCTGTGATGTTGAATTGGTGATACAATCAGCACTAGTTTATCATGCTGTTTGGATAGCAGTTAAAAGTTATCTTTTCGTGTGAGAGAGTATATAGACAAAATGTTGAAACTTTAATTTGTCTCCTTGCCGTGGTTGCCTTTGGTGAGGTTCTGACCTGATTTTGCATGATCCCTTCATCTGATTTTGAAGAAGTGCTTTGATCTGATGTACGAGTTTATAACTTTGAACTTGGACAACTTCTATTATGGAATTGCTTCCATTGGGTTGCCCCCATTATGCATGTTGAGATTGCTTGAAATTTCTGATAGGGAACATTTTGTAATGTGTGATGTTTTCTGCATCAGGTGAGGAAGGTGTATATGCTTGAAGAAGTCACTGTTATCCGGTCTGAGAAGGTTAAGGGTGAATTGGTGTTGGATGGCAATGACATTGAGCTTGTTTCCCGATCTGCTGCCCTGATAAACCAAGTAAGAGTCACTCTGTGCCATATTTATGACATTTGAATCTACAAGTTTTGTTCCTTGTCACTTGTCTTTAAAATGTAGATCATCTGGCTGAATAGCTAATATACAACCTTTTCTTATTGTGGACAAAAATGCCATGTGAAGAACAAAGATATCCGGAAGTTCCTTGATGGTATCTATGTTAGTGAGAAAGGGCAAATAGCTGAGGGGGAGTGAGAGTTAGTGGCCTACATTTCTTGATCGTTTTCTTGGATTGATTCCTTTTTATCATATCAAGATGCTTGTGGGGATTTCTCAGAGATGACTTCTATTTTGAACTTAAAATAGAAGTCATGTTTTTGGAGTATATATGCTTGCTTTTAGTGGTCAACTTTAGTGTTTTCTGATCTGTATTTAGAATGTATCACTGCTTGTAGTGTTTTCAACCACTTGTTTGACGATAGCCCATTGCCTGCTAACGAGGCTTCTTCATCAGTGCTTGTTACAACCTTTTCCAGTACACACTCACTAAATGGAAAAGGATCTACAGGAGGTGGAAAGCTAAGTGGAAATGGTGAAGTAGAGAAGGGGCTGTTGACGCTAATTTCCTCATATGCTCCTGGATTTCAGGTGTTGTAACCTATATTTGGACTTTTTTTTTATGATCAGTAGGTAGGTTGCAACAATGTGTACTAATTTCCTGGATTCCTTTTTAACTGCTTATACATTTTTTCTACATTTCAACTAGATCATTTTTGGAATTGTAATGCTTCAACACTTTGTTTTCCTTGATTAATTATCCACTAGTTCTTTCCTATTATTTCCGGGTTTGTGACCCAATGGCCGCTGGTACCTGGCTGATAGTGGCTTTGTTCCTGGGGACCTTTTATTTCTCACAGGCAAGGCTCTCATCCATGCTACAACTGGTCTGAGGCCTGCAGCTTCACATCGCCCTGCATTGGATATCCCTCCAAGAACTTCTAGTGGCAGAAGGTAGATATTCGTGCTTAAGTGTAATTTGATAGTTACCCAAGAATGTCATAGGTTGAAGAAATTTCTCAACTGATCAGTACACTTTGCCCTGCAGGATATCTCTCGTCTTTAGGCTCATGCCACAAGGCAATGCAATACTTGATTGTACACCAATTGCAGCAGCTGGTCATGTCATTCCTCAGAGTTATGTGCCAATCTCTGTAACCCAGTTATGTGCCAATCTCTGTAACCCAGTTTCGATTAGCTATGTTAGTACTTGTTGCTGACTTTTAGTTCAATAAATGATATTTGAGCATTAGCTTTTGCTTTTAAATTACTACATGCATTCTGTTCTTTGGGAAAATTTTACAAGTCCTTTGGGTATTTGATTGATGGAATGTATAGCAGGAAGCACAATCAGGTTGCTTCTTTATTTAAAAACAAAAAAAAAACTCCGAGCAGTTAAAAGTGTCAACATAGCTCAACAATTTCAACAATATTCTGATACTTTCGATTGTTAAGAAAATGGATTTTTGTTGGCAGATGAGATGCTATAATAGCATAGTTTTCCTGACACCTTTGAATAGTACGAACCTATCCCCACATTGGAAGGGACAACACTTGTCCGAGGTGTGAGGAAAAGTAAAGTGTCAGCTTAGATTATCTATACTGATACTTTTAAATACCTTTAAAGGTCATTTTTGTTGTAGTGTTGGTGGTCGAAGTATCCCATTTTATAAGGGTTTAGGGATTTAAGTGTCCCATTTTATAAGTTTAGGGACTTAAGTGGAAGGTAATTTATAAGTTTAGGGACTTAAGTGTCCCATTTTGAAGTTTAGGGACTGAAGTGGGTAATCGTCCAAAGTTTGGGGGGACACAGTGGAATTAACCCTTATTTTAATCCCAAAAAAGGCCAGGGCAGCATCGTTGCGGGTATTAGACCAATTAGCCCCTACACCTTTCTTAATAAAATCTTTACAGAGATTTTGAGCTGCTAGTTAACGTCTATCTTATCGTCGATTACATCTCAAGAACAATCAGCTTTTGCTCATGGATGGAAATATCTGAAGATATTCTTTTGGCTCAAGAATTGGCGGCATCTATTGATTAAAATAAAAAACTCAGGGTCATAACATGTTGTTCAAGTTAGATATGATGAAACCGTTTGACAGTATCTCATGGAGTTTCCTTTTGATTTTACTTCAAAAAAATTTGGTTTTGATTTCAGATTTGGCTCATTGGTTTTGACCAATCTCTCTTCAGCTTGGTTTTTAGCTCTTGTCAATGGGAAACCAAATAGTTTCTTCCAAGCTGGTTGTGGCCTCAAGCCAGGAGACCCTATCTCCTTCTTTTATTCATTCTGGTTTCCAAATACCTTAGTCAAGGACTAAGCTCTTTGGTGTCAAGCGGTCATATCTCATCCTTTGCTTTGCCAAGAGATTGTAGACCTATTCCTATATCACATTTGATGGATATCTAAATTTGTATTAGAGAGGATGGAGTCAGACAACTGAACAATGGAAAAAGTTTTTATGTTATTACATCTAGATGGAGTTCTGCTAAAGCCCATTTGCTTACTCATATTACAGACATTCAAAGAAAGCATCTTCCTTTCGCTTATGTAGGCTGTGATCTTCTAATGGAAAGGAGGAGGAGGAGTAATTGCTGCCACTTCTTGAGAAGATACTCTCAAACGGGTTAGGTTTCTCCAGACTAGAAAATATCTAGACCGTTTTCTGCTGCAAATTATGGTGGAAGTTCCGTACTTCCTTCAGTCTTTGGACTCAATTCACAGCGGCTAAATATGCCAAACATGATGAACATGCCATTACATTAGCTCCCAAACCTCAAGCGCTTCAAATTCTCTGTCCTGAAATTACCTCCTATCCCATAGTTATACAGCTGCCACGCGTTTTAAGCAAATCTTTGACTTGTTCACAAAGTTTGTTATTAGTTTGATTGAATTATCAATGCATTGACATATGCGGCAGCTGTTTATAAACACGGAACAGACAGGACAGAAAGTGATTTCGGGATAAAGGATTTGAGACGAACCTCAAGACTCTGGACCTTGGAGAAGAACGTTAAATGTTCACAGTTTGGTGGAAGATCATACCCAGCTTCTAATTCGGGGCAGCAATAGCATTCCTTTTGGTATGAGAATTGGTCTTGCTGTGGAACTTGTGGCACTGCGGAATCAGACAAATCTCAACTAGCTTATCCTAATTGTACCGGAGGAGTTATTTTTCAATGCAGGCTGGCATTTGAATGCGATTGAAGATGTACATTCTTTGGAAGAGAGACGACCATCAACATTCCCAACCAAAGGGAAAGACATTCTGATTTCTTCCAAGCTTGTTTGGAATCCGCACATTCCAATAATTTCCCTGAAAGTTTCCATTTTCATGAGGAGACTTCTCAATAAATTCATTTCCTGATGCCTTGATGAAATTTGGATTTCATCCTCCTTCCAAGCGCATGTTCTGTCGATGCCAAGAGAGTATGAGGCAAACTTGGATGGTTCACATCATGCAACCTGCATCGTGCAACAAAGTATATGAACAAAAAATTTGACAAAGTACCCAAATTGTCCTCCAACTTTTCCACTAAATCATTTTTTTTTGTGCTAGGACTTTAATTTAGTATAATTCGTCTCTTAACTTTCCTTTATCCGAATTTGGTCCCTCCACCTTAGTTGGGGACAATATTATTCTTTAACTTTATTATTGTGCCAATTTGGCCCTTTGATTTGTACTAACTGGTTCAAGGAGGGGCAAAATCATCATCATCAGTTCATGTTTTTGACTACTAACCCAAGTTTTGAAATTGGCCTTAAAAAGCCAAAATACTGGTAATTATATAGATGAGGGAAAGAAGAAAATGCTTATAATAAAAAAAATCCCACTCCAACTTTATTTATCAAACGAGAATACTTTGACAGTAATCCTACACTATTTTATAATAGAGGAGGACAATCCGTGTTTTGAGAATTCGCAGTAGTTAACTCAATTTTATCCAAAACAATTCAATTGGGCAATTTTTTTTTTATTGTAAGCAATTCCCTTTCCTCAATCTATATTTTTTTTAAAAGTTTTTTGGGCTATTCTTTTCTTTTCCGTAATCAAATATATAAATTCTTGATTTTACCCGTCCTTAAGCTAGTCAACACTAAAAGTTGAATAACCAAATTGGCCTAAAGATAAATGACGATATTTTTCCAAAATTGAAGTGGAAGAACGAAATTGGCTCAATAGCAAAATTTAAGGAGCGATATTTTTCCAAATCAAATGACCATTTTCGTCAAAAAATGTTGAAGGATTATTTTGGTCATTTGCCCACTAAAATGTGAATTTCATTTTTTTTTTTTTGAAACTTATAAGGCCTTGTTTGGATCGCCAATTTTTTAAACGAGAAAATTTGCAATCTAAAGATGCCTCAAGTTTCAGGACCTCAATTCAGACTGAGCCGGTAATTGGCTTCCACGGTCTACACTCATCTGGTCACACCGGGGAAGCCGAGCCAATAAGAACAAGAACATGCGCCTTCTTTAAAGTCTGAGCCATTTCAAAATTTCTCAATAATTTCTGCACAAAATCTCCTGTTTGCAAGTTTCCAATGGCAACTCAACGGTTACTTCTCAAGAAACCAATTCTCAGGGCATCTTCTGCTGCAGCTTCTGCTTTTGCTTCAACTTCTGCACACCCGACATCATCAGATACCTTCTTAAGTGAAAAGATTTTATGGGGTTTAAAGCAACAAGGTAAAAAACCCTCTAGTTTCAACCCTTCTCTGTTTCATGAATTAAACCCCTTAATTTTTACTGAAGTTCTTCATAAATGTCGAGAAAATTTGCAAGTAGGTCAGAGATTTATTGATTTGGTATCCTTAAATTGCCCGAATTTCAAGCATTCTTCGACTTCGTTGAGTTCTGCTATTCATGTTCTTGTTAGGAGTAGAAGGGCTTCAGATGCTCAGGCATTGGTTCTTAGGATGATTAGGAAAAGTGGTGTTTCGCGCATTGAAATTGTGGATTCTCTGGTCTCAAGTTATGAGGATTTTGGGTCAGATTTACGTGTTTTTGATTTGTTAATTAGAACTTATGTGCAAGCTAGGAAGTTAAGAGAAGCTGTTGAGGCGTTTCATGTGTTGAAAAGTAGGGGATTTTGTGTGAGTATTAATGCTTGTAATAGTCTCCTAGGAGGGCTTGTGAAGATTGAGTGGATTGATTGGACATGGGAGGTTTATCATGAAATTGTTAGAAGTGGGATTCAGGTAAATGTTTATACGTTGAATATAATGGTTAATGTGATGTGTAAACAAGGAAAGATTGATGCAGTGAAGGGATTTCTATCTGAAATGGAAGAGAAAGGGATTTTTTCGGATAGTGTAACGTATAATACTTTGATCAATGCTTATTCTCGTGAAGGGAAATTCGAAGAAGCGTTTGGGTTGATGAATCTAATGTCGGCCAAGGGCTTCAAGCCGTGTCTTTTGACGTATAACTGTATTGTTAATGGTTTGTGTAAGAATGGAAAATATGGAAAAGCAACTCAAGTTTTAGATGAGATGGTGAAGATTGGGCTGAGTCCAGATACAGCTACTTATAACCCTTTGCTGGCTGAGTGTTGTAGAAGTGGTAATTTGTCAGAAGCTGAATCAGTTTTCAGTGAAATGTTGCATCGGGGTGTTATTCCAGATTTGGTTAGTTATAGTTCATTGATTGCTTTGTTTTCAAGGGTCGGGCTACTTGATCGTGCATTAGGGTATTATAAGGATATGAAGTCCAATGGCCTCATACCAGACAAGGTGATTTACACCATTCTTATTGGTGGGTTTTGTAAAAATGGCTCAATGTTGGAAGCTATGAGGATCCGAGATGAAATGCTGGAGAAGGGTTGCCTTATGGATGTGGTAACTTATAATACTATTTTGAACGCACTATGCAATAAGAAGATGCTGTCTGAGGCTGATCAACTTCTAAATGAGATGTTTGAAAGGGGAGTGTTTCCTGATTATTATACTTACACGACACTCATAAATGGATATTGTAAAGATGGTAATATGAATAAAGCATTGACATTGTTCAGATCCATGCTTCAGAGAAATCTCAAGCCGGATATTGTGACATACAACACCTTGATTGATGGATTCTGCAAGGCAGGTGAAATAGAGGAAGCAATCTTATTAAGAGATGAAATGATCACAAAAAACATACTGCCTAATTTAATTACGTACAGTATTCTTATAAATGGGTTTTGCAGTAGAGGCTTTATATCTGATGCTCTTAGGTTATGGGATAAGATGGTTGATACATGTATCCAGCCTTCTCTTGTGACTTGCAACTCTCTTATCAAAGGCTATTGTAGGCATGGTGAAACTGAAAAGGCATGTCAATTTCTTGGTAAGATGAGATCTCAAGGAGTTTTTCCTGATTGCTTTACGTATAACACTCTTATAAATGGATATATAAAAGAGGAGAATATGGACAAAGCTTTTGACTTGCTTAGTGAGATGGAAAATCAAGGACTATCGCCTAATGTTATCACATACAATGTCATGCTTGATGGATTTTGTAAACTAGGTAGAATGCAAGAAGCCAACATGTTATATAGGAAAATGACTGGAAGAGGCATAAATCCTGATAGAGCCACGTATACTTCGTTAATTAATGGGCATGTATCATTGGACAACTTCAAGGAGGCTGCTTGGTTCCATGATGAAATGTTGCAAAGGGGTTTTGTGCCTGATGATAAGTTTTAATTTCTTTGTCGGTTTGAGTCTTTACGATTATGGCATGCACTCAATTGTTTGAGTTGGATTTTATCGAGGTGTTGATGCAGCCATTTTTGGGTAACATGGCTGATCAATGGGGAAGATTAAAATTCATAAATGGAGTTCAAGTAAAGTAAATGATAGAGGCAAGACAATATCTCAGTACTTTTTACTTCCAGGTGAACAACCAGCATTTCAGTATGTACTCGTGATATTTTGTTTGTAATTAATACTGTTAAGTCATATAATATTTTAATTTTACCAGAGGATCAACTTTTTTTTCCCTTGTTTTTATTGTTATAAGAGGAAATGAGATATCAACCTTATGTTTCTCAATGATCAAGGTTTGCGCTTGATATTTTTGCGGCAGGAGACTGGAATTTGACTGAACTGTACCTTCGGTGGAGATCTTGCAATTGTTTTTCTTGTTTCATCTTGCAAGTGTTGCGGTCCAAATTTGAGATCCAGGGGAGAATAAGGTATAACTTGCGATTGATTTTGATGCTTTTTCTGAGATATACACATTTTACATCTTTGGTTACTGTTATGTTAAGTAATACTGAGAATGTGATCAATCATGATTTGTGGCAATTTTCTGGACTGTTATTGCTTTTCTTGTGTCCTAAAAATGGTAATGCAGTTAATTATGCTGGTGGGGGGGAGCATAGTCCTTTTGCAACTACATATTTTAGTGATAAAGCATTTTTCTGGGTGGTGTTGAATGCTCAATTGCTATACATGGTGACGATAGTGAAAAGTTCTTGATGCTTTGCTGAAAAGTGCTGATACATGTGTGGCTGCCAGCTTTGCCATGATGTTGCATATAAAGAAACTTTTCTTTAAAAAAAAAAAGGAAGAAAGATGAGAACAGAACTATTCTGGAACTCACCTGCTCTGTACTTTATCCCTCCCTCCTGTCCTCTTCCATCCTCATTGCTGTTGTTATAGTTTCTTGGATTACCACTGATAATGCAAACCAATTAATGATCTCTCAAAATCCTCTAACTTGCTTCTTAAAAAAAGTTTGAATCGGGCACATGGAGTGCTTTCTTTCCATTTGTTGGGATGATAGCAGTAAAAGGAGAACAGGGGAAGCGCGTAGGCTGATGGTTGGGGATTTTGCAACTTTTCAGCAGATTGCTGAGTGGTGGCTGTGGTGACAAGAAGGCTGGCACCTTGGTTGAAAGAAGGCGTGAAGATGATGGAGGAAACAGTGGTGCTGTTGATAGAAATGAGGGGTAAATTTATCTTTTTTGATTGACAAGTGCTTAGTTTTGTCAGACTTCATTTATCGCTGGGAAAATCATTTCTCTTTGCTTAGTAGTGTAATTCTTGTTTCTTATCATTTTTAGTTACTGCTGTGTTGGATTAGTCATGCTTGAGTGTCATCATCTCGTGGTTGTTAGTGGATATTTACTAAGTTAATAAGACAGGATATAACCTTTTTCAAGTTTAACATGCTCCCTTCAATTAATTTTGAGTGATTTACACGATTTTTTCATGTTATAAATTATCACACAAAACTTACCCTCTCTTGCAGATTGCTTTAAGAAATCACTTCGTAGTAGAACTTTCAGAAAAAATAAAAGTGAGAACTGAGGATGTTCAACTGGAACTGTTCTGCCAGAGGCATAATGGTATGACAAAAAGAGTAGCATCTATATTGACGATTCCTTATCTTTTATGCCCATCACACTTCTAAATGTTCCTAGATCTTCTCTGGGCAAGTTGGTATTAAAGATGTTGAAAATGACACGTTAAATAGCATTGTACAGAAAATTCTTGATTGAGACTCGTGTTGATTTCAGGGCAACTGATAACTGCACTTTGGTGCTGTTAGTCCCTGGCTTCATGAAGAAATTCTTGAATGAAGAATGGAGCAACTGGTATGCAAGAGTAAGGCTGATAGACGCGGTAAATTTGCAAAAGAAGAGCAACTCAAATTTTGCTGCAGATTGCTCCCCAGTTGTCACCACCTCTTATTGTATGAAAATTAATGCTCTTAATCTATCCCTGCTTTCTGGATGATTTGAAGGAAAAGAAGCAACAATGGGAGTAGCACTCTTTGCAGATGGCACTAAATGCACAGTTCAATTTATACAGGTCATGCGACTCTGCATTAGAAATCTCTGCGTTTGTGGTGGCATTGGGTAGATTTGAGTCAGTATTAGTTTCACCCATCATTGCTAATTTCCAAGTTTTAATACAATTGCTATTTTGGTACTAGTTGTGGAAATCAAGGCCAATAACGTTAACGAGTTATTAAGAAATAATCTGGAAAAATTGCTAAATGGTCCCTAAGTTATTTATGAAATCTTGAACCAGTCCAGGAAGTTCAAATATGCTATTTTTTAGTCATATATATATTCTCTTTACCACTTCACTGCTGAAGACGATCTTGCCTATGTTATATTTGCTAGAATGTGAATCTACCATAGAGTTTTCTTTGCTTATTACTGCCTTTATTTTAGGATTAATTTTTTATACACTGACAATGTATATATCATTATTTTTGAATCCATGACAGTTCATCTGAATTTAAATTTGAAATTCAAATTTTATTCATGTGTCATGTATTTAACTGTGATGGTGTATATATTGTCATTGTATATAAGATTTACTCTTTATTTGAGGATGTCTGATATTTATAAATCTTAATTTGTAAAATAGTTTCCTGAGATGAAAAGTTAAATCTAAGTGCATACTCGATCTACATTGACTCAGACATGAAAGCCGTAAAGAACAATGCATTGATCCCCTGGGTTGAGGCTTGACATTTCTATCCAAATCACTACTATTATTCGTTATATAGAAAGCAATTCTGTAATGAAAAGATAAATCGTAGTCTACGAACAGCAATTTTGTAAAAACCGAGAATCGAGTTTACAATCATGTTTAGGCTGTTTATCATGGCATTTAGCCTCCGGAGTAGGTCAGATTACCAACCTTTTATAAAAGAAGTAAATTAGATGGCGGATTGCAGTTTGACTTTATTATATACACCTGCTAATTTAACCATTCAAAATCTC
This sequence comes from Coffea eugenioides, assembly GCF_003713205.1. Classification (NCBI taxonomy): domain Eukaryota; kingdom Viridiplantae; phylum Streptophyta; class Magnoliopsida; order Gentianales; family Rubiaceae; genus Coffea; species Coffea eugenioides. Next base: position 32,141,481 of record NC_040035.1, on the reverse strand, counting down.
ATTTGACAGAACTTTGGTGATGCTTGTACATGTATTTGAATTATTAACTTTAGTGATGCTAATACATGTATTTGAATTGCTAATAATGCCATCCATCTTTAACGTTACTCTTGGGCATACACACATATGTATGAATATATGTAGTTATATACATATATATGTGCACGGAAATATGTATTTACGTATATTTGTATATATTTGTATATTTTGAGCTATTTCAAAATTTAAGCTTCTGATAGACTGATAATATCACTTGACACTCTTACTCTTTTCGGAATGTCATTTAATTCCCTTAACAATTATCATTGAAGATAGGATCAAAGTCAATATACATAAGGCACCCGTTGACACTTTAACCCTTGTTTTATTTATTTATTTGTTTAATTTTTATGCACAGCAATGGTGGAATTTAATAAGTGAGGAAAGGAAAGGAGAATTTGAATTTGAAAGTTTTTGACAGAGTTTAAGTTTTTAAAAATTTGAGGAAAGGAAAGGGGAATTTAATAGTATCACTTGACACTTTTACTCTTTTCAGAATGTCACTTAATTCTCTTAACAATTATCATTGAAGATCGGATCAAAGTCAATATACGTAAGCCAACCATTGACACTTTAACCCTTATTTTATTTATTCATTTATTTGTTTTTTAAGCACGGCAATGGTGGAATTTAATAAGCGAGGGAAGGAAAGGAAAATTTGAATCCAAAACCTCTAATAGCTAAATTCTCAACTTTAAATGCTAGATCAATGTTTCCTCTATGGGCTTATTTTGAATTATTGAACAACAACGTTGCCCTTTTTTTTTCTCTTAAAAAAAATAAAGAAGTGCTCGCTTATAAATGGCGAAAATGCCGTCAAATTATTTTGGCATCAATTTAGGTGTCCAACTGAAGGAGAAGTTCTCTAACACCAACTTACGTACCACATCGAACTTGGACGCTCCTTCAATTCTTTGACACATAAACAAAGAGTTCTGAAGCAACTCGACATTGGAGATAGTAAATTATTTTTAAGACTCCAAAAGATGCCTACTCTAACTATCCTTCTCATGCAAAATGGTAGGAATTCTTTTCTTTCTAAATAATAATGGAGAACTTCATGGGTTTTAGATTCATCATTCTTCAACAAATTGAAGAAGCGTATATCAAGTAGATTCATCATTCAATAAGTGTATTACTAGGCTTGGTGCCCTGCGGCCTTCGCGGGTGCCTGTTATTGATTATTTTAGGTTGTATTTTAGGGTAATGTAAGATTTATTTAATAATGTAGGCTTAGAGTGTTTTTTATGATAATGAAGTTGGAATAATGGCTGAACCAGTGATGTATCAATTGATTTATTTATAAACAGATATTAGTAAAACTGATGTCATTTGTATTGTGGTTTTTTAAATTAATATGTTTTGAAGATTTGGGAGATAATATTGGTTTGAAAAAATTTTATGTTTTGATTTCAATCTAGTAATAAGTAAATGTTATTTAAATTAATGGAATATATATTATATTTTTAAAATCAATAGGATGCAAAATCAGGTGAAGAATTACATTGAAACCCTTATAATCTATTGTAGCTTGAGTATTATTTGAAATAATTACTGTAGCACTTTTTGTGATGTGATGTATGTGAGATAAAAAGGTAATTGGGAATATAAAAAGGTGAGTTGGAAAATGTGTTTATGATGCAAGCGAAATATTATTTGACATATTTGTGCTATCCAAACAATATTCAATTCGGATAGTTAGGATGAGAAAATGTATATTGATGCAGCGTCAAAGTTTATGGAAAGGATATAAAACAATGGAAAGGTTGTTGGGATATACATTGATAGTAGATTTCTTTTTGGTAAATTTTGATATAGTTTGGGTGTTGTGTGATAAGATAAGTTAATAATTTGGGATAATTTGATATTATTGGTTGGTAAAATATGTTTTTATTAATTAAGCAAGTTTCTTTGGACGAGTGACAATGATATTGATTTAGTTATGAATGAATGTAATTGATTGAATAAGTAAAGGATAATATTGATTTTGAGAGTTGAGAGATTTTGTATTAATAGTTTATTGATAAATGGCTAGTATTGAAAGTAAGGTGATGTACATAAATTTTTTTATAAGAAATAGAAATGATTTTAGTTGAAAGTTATAGTGTTTAATCATGGTAATTTGCATGAAAATTTTTAAATAGTTATTGTTTGATGTTTACGTGACTTATTTTATGTTACTGAAAGTTGTAGTGAATTTGTATTAATATATAGATATAGCTATATGATATATTTTCTAATATATGTGGGTGTGCATTTGTTTAGTATTTCATTTGAACTGATATAATGGTTTAATATTTTTTTGCTTTTTGTTTGTTTGTCTATATATGTGTGTGTAAATATATAAATATGTGTGTGTGTGTGTGTATATGTATATGTATATTTAATATTTTATTTAAGCTTGTATGATTATTTAATATTTTTTAGTGTGTACATCTTTTTCTAGTTTTGTTAGTTTGTTATATTTGTGCTATTCCTATTTGGCTTGTGATTCATATGTCAATATGATATATATTTTTTGAGTTGTATGACGGATGTTTTTCTTTATATAGATAGGGGTGTGGTTTTAATTATTTGTATATGAATTTGTGGAAGTTTGGTTTTCTTTAGGTTTCGCTTGTTTTTTAGTTACAACCAGGTCTCTTTGTTATAGTTTTGGAGATAGCTTTGTCCTTTTTTTTTTTGGTTTTTAGTGGCATATTTTCTAATTTTTTAAGTTTTTTTTAGGTACATTGTGAGGATTTTGTAGAGTAAGATGTCTGGGAGTCAGCACAGGAATGGTTTGATTGATGATGAATTGATGAGAGAAATTTTGTTGGAAATAAAGTTGGGTGGCTAGATGATGAAATTAGAGCTAAGATTGTGGATTTTTTAAAAAGTTTTTTAAACGGTAGATGGATGGGAAATCATCTTGGAAGAAGCATGGTCATTGTCCTAATTTGGAAGTGTTATGCTATTTAGTTTTTTTATCCATACAAAAGATACGTGCTATGCTATATAATCCGATAAACAAAGGAATAGTGTATTAATGAAGGAAAACTAAATAGAAGCAAAAGATATTAAAATCATATTATAGGAAAACAATATTGTATAAGAAAAAAGAAGCCGGACTTATGTATACAATCAAGATGGATACATCGAGATAGTTTGGGTCTTGCCCAATAACATAAATTAATAATTTGTAAAAATCCAATCTTATAGATTGGCAAAATATATATTTGTTGATTAAGTTACCACTTTTTAAATAAAAAAATATTAGATTGATTCATTTATAAACAAATGTCACCCAAACTAATGGTATTTGCATTAATTTTTTTAAAACAAACAAGATGCGAACATTTGAGACATAATATACGCTTGAATACTTTGCTTGTTCATTGATAAGATAAATCAACAATGTTTAACAATTCAATGGCATACGCTAATAAAATATGTATTTATTGATTAAACAACTCTTTTTAAGTCAGCCAATATCAGATTGATTCATTTATAGCAAACATTTAAATTATCATTGTTTAATATTGATGGCACCTTTATGACATTACTCAATTTTAAAATGAAAAGGTCTTATATTAGTAATTCCATGATTAAGAAACATTATTTAGTGAATAAAGGTTTTTAAAATGGAGGTAAACTCTATTTTATTTTCAAACCAATTAGTTCTAAGCTAATACAAATTAGCGGAACTTGTCTATATTTATTATTTGCACAATGAATTTCTATTGATTTGTAAACAAGCATCTCAATGATCATTACAAGTAATTCGGTGATTAAGAAACATTATTGAACAGCCAAACATTTTTGAAATGGAGGCAAACTCTATTTTATTTTCAAAACAGTTAGTTCTAAGATAACACAAATTGACACAACTTGTTTATATTTATTAGGTGCACAATGAATTTTTATTCATTCATAAAGAGCATCTAATTAATCCTTGCTTTGTATTCACCACATGCGTATTGTGTTACCCAATCTAAAAATGCAAAAACTTTATGCTAATAGTTCACTAATTAAAAAACATTGTCAAAGTAGCACTTTTGAAATATATATTTTATTTTTAAAACAATTGGTTGTATTAACGTATGCTAATAAAAAGTGCTATAGTTGATATATACTGATTAGATAGACACAGAATTTCTATTGGTATATATTAGTTCTAAGCTCATACAAATTGGCAGGACTTGTCTGTATTTATTAGTTTTAGAATGAATTTGTATTGATTTATAAACAAGCATATCAATGATCATTACAAGTAATTCCGTGATTAAGAAACATTATTGAATCACCAAACATTTTTGAAATGGAACCAAACTCTATTTTATTTTCAAAGCAGCTAGTTCTAAGATAATACAAATTGACACAGCTTGTTTATATTTATCAGCTGTAGAATGAATTTTTATTCATTCATAAACAAGCATCTAATTAATCCTTAGTTGTATTCACCACATGCATATTAAGCTAGTCAATCTTAAAATGCAAAAGCTTTATGCTAATAGTTCAGTAATTAAGAAACATTATCAAAGTAACATTTTTGAAATACAGGGAAGTTATATTTTATTTTTAAAACAATTGGTATAATACATAAGCTAATAGGAAGCGCCACAATTGATATATATCGATTAGATAGACATAGAATTGTTATTGGCAATTTGGTATACACTGGTTGGCCTGGGCCTCGCGCGAAGCGCGAGGGTGCCCAATTTTCACGGATTGAGTTTTCAGGAATTTTCAGGCATGTTCTTATAATTATTTCCATTTTTACATTCATACATGAGATATATTTATATATGGCCTTTAGTAAGTATTCTCAGTAGGCCATCAAAAGTTAGCAAGAGCTAATTAGCTTCGACAAAAGGATTCTTCTAGCTGTTAGAAATACAGTGGATGGAGATTAGGCTTTAAGTTTGACAAAAGCATCATAAAGTGCATACTATACACATTAGCTAGGCAAAACCGCAAAAGTTGATCTCTACAATGTGACCGTGATGGTGGAAAGTTGATTTAGTTTGTCTTCGGTCACTTGGCTGGGGTGTTGTTGCGTGCAGGTGGGTTCTTGTTGATTTGCTGGAACTGGCAGTAGTGCTCCTTCAGTTGGTAGGCATGCTGTTATGTTGTACATTATTACTATATTATTTCGGAGAGGATGAGTAAATTTCCTCACTTGGAGGCAGTAGATTTCTTTTCCAAGTCTTTTGCTGACATTAAGCACATCTGGTTGTTGATTCTGTGACAGATTTTATTTCGACAATTGATTGAAGTTATAAAATTGACTGGGAAAATTTTTTACTGTGACAATATTACCTATTGTGCGATCGGTAGTATATCATCTGCACTAATCTGTAGTATTTGATAGGTAAAATTGGTACCTAATATATGAATGTTCTTGATGGTCCTAATGAAAAGGAAAAGTTGATGAAATGTAGCAGACAAAACCACGCAATAGGAAGCCACTGCATGGGAAAAAGCGCAGCACACCGTTTGCTCTGTGAAGACAATTCAAGAGGCTGGGCGATCAGACAAAAAAGCCAACCTTGGCTTTGATAACCAATTAGTCATTCGGGGGCAAAATTGGTAGGTAAGGATATAATGGTCAGTATACACTCCACAAACAAATTCTAGCCACAAATGTCTCCAATGGCACCGCTTCACTCTTTGGAAATCACTGCAAAATGTCCAAAAAGCCCACACACTCAAGGTGCCATTGAGGGACCAAAATCACTGTTCCTAAGACCATTCGCTCTTTTATAGTATTATTAATAGTTTATTTGTGCCTCATGCGATGCATGAGGGTGCCCAGTTTTTTTGTGAAATTGTTAGTTGTGTGTGTGGAGTTAAGAGTGGGTGTGTGCGAATTTGATGATGAAAGAGTGGTAGTTCAGGATACGTAGGCACACTATTTTGTAGCAGTCTGTACATTATCAAAAATTGGTCATTACATGATAGAAAGCTCATACAAAGAGCTGTAGACAAAACCACTATTTACATTAACAAAAATAGGTGGTTGCATGGTAGAAAACTAATGTCAACAGCTATTGCAAAACTATAGATGACAAACAAACCTATTTAACTAAATTTACCCATACTCGACTATGAATAGATGGATATAGGTATCTTAAATTTTTGCATATGAGTATAAAATGAGTTACCCAATAATACCCATTTAATTTTATTGGATAACTCATCAAATTTAATTAAATCATTTAGAATTGTCTTCTCCCAAACCTCCTCTCTTTCTCCACCCCTTTTTTTTTCCAGATTCTTCATTTTGTCATGATGTTAACTACTTTTGTTTCATTATTATTATTATTATTATTTGTTGATTTTATTTTATCATTTTATTTTCTCTTAGTTTGTTAACTTGCTCATTTTTTAGCATTACCAATTTATGACAAATTTTAGCCTATTTTCCTACCTTTCCAAAATGAAAATTTAAATTTACACATGAAAAAAATGCTAGGGGTTCAAAATTTTTGGATTAAATTTTTATGTTAACTTTTATAGTACTTAGTTCAAATTTTTATATTCTTATTGATCAATTATTAAATAGTATGTAATTTTGTGACATAGAGTACGGATGAAAAAAATTTGATAATCAGGCTTATTGAACATTATAAGTAAATATTTTAAACTAATAATGAGTGTAAAGGGTGGTATAAATTGATAACTTAATTTGTAAAAATGAATTTAAATGAGATTACAAAAAAATTAAAATAAATGGGTAAGCCTCCAATTGCTTCCACGTAATAAGGCAACAAAAGTAAAGTAAACTCAATCTATACAATACTAATATGTTAAGGTGAAATTTCAAATTTAGCCACCTGTCTAAAGCACATTTGCACCGTTTTTAACAAAGACATGCAAGACATGCAACTTCAGAAGCTCCCAATTGCTTCCACGCAAGCTAACACCACCACCGTATATGTTAAGCAAGTCAATCTGTCCAACACCAAAATAAAGATGTAAAATTTCATGTTTAGCCACCTACTGATGGTGCCCATACGGGACCATCACTATTGCACTCATATCAGCCAACTCCCCTTTTTATACTTCTTATGAATGATATGATATGATATGATATTATTAGGACTAGTTGATTGGGCCTCCCGCGTTGCAGTGAGGTTGCCCAGGCAGTGTACTTCTATTGTATCCAATATGTATATGTACGGTAGTTGTTGGATAGAATTTTGGGAATTGGATAGAATTTGTTATATCCAGAGCACTACTGCACCACACCATTAGTATTTTTTTCTTTTTTGGAGGAGGCTGCACCATTAGTATTTGAATCCCAATTGTCGAGTAATTAATGGGCTGAAATGACGAAAAAGACAATAACTCATACTGTGCTGGCATTCCTCATGAAGGGGCAAAATAGGTACCAAGGGGTAGGATAGTAAAACGTCATCACAATAACAAATTCCAGCCGACCGATCCTTCGTCAGCGCCGCACCATCACTTTAGCCTTTGCTGTGAAATTCCAAAAATGGTCACACAGCCAAGGTGCCAATGAGGGACGAAAGTCACTGTTCCTAACTCCATTCCTGCTTTTACTCTTTTAGGATAGGATATTTCGCAAATAATGTATAAAAAAACGAATGTCATATGATTAAGGCACAAAAGATTCGCTGGCATCAGGGAATTGAAGACAGGAGCCGCAACAAATGAAAGCATATAAACAATAAGAAAGAGAGATGATGCCCTACGACCACAGAGTACAAAATTGACAGCCAAATTACAAAGAAAAGAAACTAGCACAAAAGGACATAATTGGAATAAAGCGACAAAATGCAAAATAAGGACAGCAGCAATAGCAGACAATCAAGTCTGCAGCGGTCCCATGATGCTAAAAGACGCAAAAGTCCAAAATTAGGTGCACAATTACATTGAAACCAGCACAATTCATTGTTACTCGGCCCTATGTAGTTTAAGATGTGAACTAACATGGTAACATATAAATTTGTGGATATCAATTAGTGATAGTATCTTTTTGACAAAAAAAAAAAAAAAAAAAAATTAGTGATAGTATCTGTAAATTTTTTCTGAGCAAAATTGGGATAGCTTTTATTAAGTTCAGAGAAGAGAGATTGTACAAAGATAGTATGTGTAAATTAGGGATTGACTGAAAATTAATTAGGTTGATTTTTTTTTTTTTCCGAAACGTTAGAAGATTTTCATTCCTTGAAACAAGAAATTACATGTACGAGCAAAGGCTCGAAAGAACTGTATAACTAGTGCTCATCTAGCACTGATGAGATTCCATTCCTCATCCACTAAAATGCCATAGGCATGAGAACTTAATTCTCTACTGCGTTTACTACTTTCTTCCTTTGCCAAACTAAACAAGCACATGCGAAACAACTTTTGCATGCTCAGGATGTCATCTATCAAGGTAGCTAGCCTACTGCTAGAGGGGTTCTTGTACTTTATCTGCCTCATAAGATCCTGGCTTTGAAGCTGGATCGTGATTCTGCTCCACTGATGCTCAAGAGCCTTACACATGACCAGCTGGATAGCCACTGCTTCATCTATGACTTTATCTCCCTTACTTCGCTCTTTAAGTGCCCATTCCGCAAGTCTAGTAGTTGGGTGCTTTATCGCTGTGACTCCAATCCCCAGTGAGACCTGGCCATGCTGACTTGTTGTAGCCACGTCCAAACAGATGGTCCCTTCTTTATCCTGTCCCTTAAAGTGCTCTTCCTGATTGAAAGATGTTTCTCTTGTGCTCTGGCTAGTTTTGCCTTTCATAATTTCCTCTTGCTCCAGCCACTCTTTATGAGCTTTTTCGATTGTTCGAGCTGGAGAGCAGCTGGTCTTGTTTTCAAATTCCTTCTGGTTTCTTTCTTTCCACACTTGCCATAAAATATTCGCAGTCAGGCCAATATGCTCCATTCCCCTTGGCCTATTCCTTGCTTCTGAGATTCTGATCCACCACCTTCTGAAGTCCCCTGTTTGGTCTATAGCACCATCCCATTGTATTGGTGCTGCCTTCCATATCTGCTGCGTGTGTTGACAGTTTAGCATTAAGTGTTCCACTGTTTCCTGGCCTTCCCCACATAATCTGCACATTGGATCTCCCAATCTTGTTTTCCTGAATATTGCTGCTCTTACTGGCAGTGCTCCTGTTAAACATTTCCAGATGAAGATTTTCACTTTATGTTTGATGTTAAGCTTCCACAAGGTGTTCCACATTTGTCTAAGTTGCTGACCTCCCTCTGAGATGCTTGGTCCAGCTGCCTCTGGTGTTATCATCTTGGCATTGGCACTCTCTTTCATTTGACATTTGTATCATGAGCTGACAGTATAGAATCCTCCTGCGTTGTGTTGCCAATAAAAGTTGTCCTCCCTCCCCATCAGACTTATGGGAATATTCAGGATCTTCTCAGCATCGCTTTGCATGTAATACTTAAAGATGGTGTTCTTCTTCCATCTATGATGGCTTATTAGCTCATGCACCATCTTCAAGTCGCAGCTTTGAGGACCAAGAGGGGTTGCCCTACCTGAGCTAGAACCTGGAATCCACCTGTGGCCCCAGATGCTCGTGCTTCTGCCATTACCAATTCTTCTGATCACCTCTTTCTCAATTAAGCTTCTTGCTCCTAACAGTCCTTGCCATATCCAGGAAGCATTCTTGTGGGGCTTGCATGTTAGAATAGAATCGTTTGGGAAGTATCTTGCTCGCAGCACTTTACTGATGAGAAGGTTTGGTTTGGTGAGTATTCTCCAAATCTGCTTGCCCAGTAATGCTTTATTGTAAGCTTCAATGTCCTTGAATCCCATACCCCCTGCATTCCTACTCATTGACATTCTCTTCCAAGATAACCAATGCAATTTATTCTTTCCATTTGCTTCTCCCCACCAGTAGTTAGCCATCAGTGAGCTTATGTCTTTGCATAGCTTCCTTGGCAGCTTGAACACTGACATGGCATAAGTTGGCATTGCCATTGAGACTGCCTTAAGCATTACTTCCTTGCCCGCTGTGCTCAGCAACTTGTTCCTCCAGTCTTGAATCTTTCTCTTGATGTTTTCCTTTATGAACCCAAAGATTTGCTCTTTTGTCCTAGAGATCACCATAGGCAGTCCTAGATACTTGCCTTGTTTCATCTCTGTCATTCCTCCCAGTGAGCTACACACAGCTTGTCTTTGTTCCATGGGCATATTTTTACTAAAGAAAACAGAAGACTTCTCCAGGTTGATCAACTGCCCTGAGGCCTCCTCATACTTTTTGAGAATCTTCATGATTTCATTGGCCTGCTGTACATTTGCTTTACAAAAAATGAGGGAGTCATCTGCGAAAAAAAGGTGTGTGAGGATTGGTCCTTGTCTGCTAATCCTCAACCCTTTTATATCATTTCTCTCTTCCGCTTTCTTCAACAGATTTGAGAAACCTTCTGAACAAATTAAGAACAAGTAAGGTTGATTACCTTATATACTAATATGTATAATGTGTAGTTCATTGTATCACTGTCTAGGTTCCTATATGTCAAGTCCTCATTTTAATTTCTTTTAATATGGTATCAGAAATAGCCATGGATTTTCACTGATCCACACGACTTGGACTCTGCGCATTGGGTTTGGATTCATAGAGTTTCACCATGCCAATGCTCCAATTCACTTAGGCTATTATTAATTCTACTTTTGATTCATTGGACGCAGTCTTGTAAACCTAGTTCACTTGATCTGTTCAACCCATGTCACATGGGAAAGAGGGTGTTAAAGAAACTATTACCACATCGATTAGGCATGACCAAGGTTTTAAACCCAGCTTAGACTGCTCGATCGAATTGGTTGAACCGTCGATTGGGTGGTTGTTCGAGTCAGGTTATGCTTAATACGGTTGAAAAATTATTTTATTTAGTGAAAATTAGTTGATCCCACCGGTCCAATTGGTGAACTATCAAATTGTAATGATTTTTTCTAAACTAGTCTGGTTCATTCAATTAGTCAAAAATTAACAAAAAAAAGACAAAAAGTAAAATAAAAAACGTAACCTAGAAACTCATTAGACAGCCGTAGCCTGTAGTTCACTCAAGTCAAAACTTAAAGACTCCAATCTTCTTCCTTTCTTTTATTTCTAATTTTTTACCTTTTTTTTTTAATTTTCTCTCTTCCTAATCATCGCTCTCTTCATCATCTCACTATTAATCCTCCAACAAAGTTCAATTTTGTGCCTATACTATATGCGTAGGTTTGATTTCCTAATCTATGATTTTTTTGTTTCTACTTTGTTTTCTTTGCTTTTCTTTTAGTTTGTTTTATTGTAAACTTATTAACAAAAGGACTATAGCTATGATCACGTGTCTAAACCTCTATAGAGGGATATGCAGATTGTAGATCTGATGAAAGTAGTAATATATAATTTATTTATGACATCACGGGTCGAAGATGATCACTCTAATGGTTGAAACTTGTGACCCGGTGAATTTTCCGATTCAATGAATGGTCTGATTTTTAAAACCCTGGCCAAGACTAGCTAAAGTACTTAATAAATATCTAGAAGCACTACTTAGTACCAAATAATATTGAAATGGAAGCCTAGGTCCTTTAATATAGAAGATTTGGGCATAGGCCTTGAAGTGTCTTTGAATGCCAATGCAAGTTGAGTGTGCTTCCAATATTTTGTCTCGTGCTGCTTTGATTGATCAATGAGACTGCTTTGCTTTCATACTAGTTGAATCTAATTCTCACGTCACTGCTTGTACATTATTGGAAGTTTATATCATTAGTTGGTTGCCAGCCTTCTTTTTTTCAAGTCACTAGACCCGATTAAGGCACTCAATCTGGTTTTGGTAAAAGTAGAATAGTCAAGCTTTTGGTGCTCACATAGTGAGTGTGTTTGAATAGCAAATTATTTACACATATTTATCTGTTTGTATTATAAATATATTTTTCAATCACTTTTTTATCCTACATACATCATATCAAATAATTGTTATAGTAATTTTCTCAAAAAATTATTCCAAATAATCTCCTATCCAACTACACTTGCTATTGAGTCCATACTCAGCTCACAAATGTAATCGGGGTTTCAGCCTATACGTAATTAGTCTGCGAATGCCTATTAAGTAATTTGTCTTAGAGCACCAGCTCTTATGGAAACAACAGTTGATTAAGTACGTCACTTCCTTCCCCTTTTTCTTCCCTGCTTGGGCATATTGCAACCAATTGATTCAATCAGTGCCCGTGATTTTGGATCAAGCCAATTTTTCCTTCCTAGGCGTCAATAGAAATCGGACAACTTTCTAAACCAGGGTGTTATCAAGAGTTAAGTCAGACGGTAATTGACCTACTCAATAGATCTTCTAACTATTGGGTTGTAAACATTACTATATAAGATTATTTTGGGCGGCTTTAATAGGGTCTTCCTAGCGAGTCTAGGATGGATTTATAATTAATTCGAGTCTCATGTTTAGGACCAAACTTTGATTGGCCCGATAATAAGGCTAATTTTTGGATCAAGCTCCGCCTAGTACAGCTCATTGATGGTCCAAGACCCGATATTGCTTACCATTTTGTTTGTCATTCATTGACTGCATCTTGCTCTACTAATTATGCAATCTTTTTATGTATCCTTTGTAGGCATATCAATGAATTGAATTTTATTCAGATTCAATCCAAACCCAATATGTTTGAGTAGGATTTGGATTTAATTTCTTACATCCAGGCCTATCCAGATCTAGACCATATAAGAGAATCATGAGTGTGAGCAGGTCTGATTTTCTATGATCCATGATCAAATTCATATCTAAATCTAAATCTAAATCAGATCTTACCTAGACCTATGTACACACACACACACACATATATATATATATATATATCATTATATTTATAAAATAATCTAATATTCTATGGCAATTGGATGCAGATGCAGATAAAGATTTGAAAATAAATTGAATTAATTGATAATAGTTCTTTCTTTGAGTTCATAATATTGTATTTAATTTTCTAAATGTTAATTTTATTATTTGAAAATAAAAATCGGATGATATTTATATTATTTTTGAACTCTATGTACTTTTAAAATTTTTTACTTTAACTCTTTGATGTATATTAAAAAAATTAGTCATAGATATCTATTGGATATCCAAATCTATGAGGGTTTGGGTCTAAGTTTACTTTTTTAGACTCATAAGGATTTTGGTCTGGGATTTCGGTTTGGGTCTAGATTTAAATTAAAAAAAAAGATCTATTATTTTTGAACTCTATGTACTTTTAAAATTTTTTACTTTAACTCTTTGATGTATATTAAAAAAATTAGTCATAGATATCTATTGGATATCCAAATCCATGAGGGTTCGGGTTTGAGTTTAGCTTTTTAGACTCATAAGGATATGGGTCTGGATCTGGATTTAAATAAAAAAAAAGATCTAATTCAAACCATATGTCTAATCTTTTGCCATATTAAAGGCGCTTTATGTCATGGGTTACATGTCGTAGGTCATTCTTCACTTGATTAGCGTGCCTACTCTAATACTGATTGCATTGGTGATCCTATTGATTTGTGATTGACATGCGCGGAGTATACATATACAATTAGTTCATCTACAATCAAATTTTACATTTATAAAATCCTAAATACCTCACACGTGATTTTTCTGCAAGTATACAGGTCGTTTATTGAGCATAGGGGTATTAGGTGTTGATCCCACAGGGAAGAGTGGCAATTATCGGTGGTTTTTAAATTTTTTTATTATTTAGACTATCACGAGTATAAGAAATTAAATCTACACTATAAAAATAGCAAAAGTACACTAGAAAGCTCCTAGAGGTATGAAATTCCTTACTACTCTTGAAAATGACATTACCGGTTAAGTGAATGCTATTATTTTAGTTAGTTATGTCGCAATTTCCTTGTATATGAAACCTACTCTTGTAGTGAATGAACTATACTTGTAACTAAGCCATACCTATTCTCGTGGTTATGAATTAACTACAAGTTTATTTCTTCTATGAAATTACATGAAACAAATCACTAAAGCCACAAAAGTACTTCTCTACTCTCGTGAGTGAACTCCCTAGGTTTATCACTTCCTTGAACTAGTGTTAAATTTTAATTCTCATTGCAAACTTAACACCTTAAGATTATCACAATTAATGGCCGGTTAATCATGATTGGAAAAGCAAAAGTGATAAATAATTTGTAATATTATCAAATAACCAAGTAAACATCACTAACAAGATATAGAAAGTTCATCCATAACTCCAGGCATAAACTTTAACTAAACATGAAGAAAAACAAATCCAAACTTAAAAACCTATATTCTCAATAAATTCCTCAGGAGGGGTGAAAAATGAGTCGTTAAAACTTACCTCTTGAGGTTCAAGGTTAGTTCTAAAAACACTATCATGTGAAATGAACATTTGCTGATTGAAACACAATTGAGATTCATCATTTTCATCAAAATGCAATCCACTTTCACTTGCGACATGCTCACCATTCATGTTAGGATCATTTTGTATATGATTAGAAGAAATAACTTTACACAATGCATGTAATTGGTCTTGTATTCTATCAAAGTGAGAAGCTAATTCAACTATTCTTTCCTCAATCCTAATAAAACGATCGGAGGTTGTATTTGCTAGCATTTCTGTCGCGCTCCTTTTTTTGAAATAAAAATTATGAGTTATAAAAAATGATTTTTTATATTTAAGTGTTAGAAAAATGAATTTTGATTTGGAAAATGAGTTCTTTTTATTTTAGAGAAAAAATAAAAGAAAAAGAGGGTCTAAAATGGGACTTAAAAAGTGCGACGATTTTGGCCCAAAATAATAGTCTAAAAAGGGTTTTTAGGAAAAATAGGAGTTGCCACTTGGTATTAAGTTAAGGTGTACCAAGTCACCCAAAAATATATTTTTTAATAAAAAATAAACAAAACCCTTTTTAGATGGCTCCAGATTTTCAAAAAACAAGAGAAAAGAGTTCGGAAGTCACGGTTGAAGAAAGGGAAGGCAAAAATTTGATCTAAGGCACCCTTTCAATCTAGCCAAACCTAGTTGCGTGATTTAGTCGAAAATTTTCTTAATTTTTGTAATTAGGTCCATGGCGGTTTTTTTTTTTAATATAAGTTACTTTTCTCCTCTAATCGTTATTTATACTTCATTTAGGTGATTTAATTGGTAGATTTCATGATTATTTTCATTTCTTTATAATTAAATTGGTACCTTGATTATTTTGTTGATTTTGGAGCATAAGTAGGGTAAATTTCACCCCATTCAACCACAACTTCAAGGGAGGTAACCTCTTTTATTATTTCAAATTCTTTTATGTGCTCCAATGTACTTTTTTAATATGTAATTGCATGTTTTGAGTGCTTTTCCTTTTAATTGTTCAATTTTGTTCATTTTAAGTTTCATTTATTTTATTTAATTTTGATGATTATTTGAGAGGCATTAACATGCCAAATTGTAATAGATAGGTGCCTAAGATATGTATTTAGCTAGCCTATGTAATAGATAGGTTCTAATTTTTTGCTAAAAATGTATTTAGTTAGATAAATATAATAGTTAGGTTATTATTTTTAAAATTTTTTCCTTAGATTGTAGTTAGGGCCCCGAATGTAATAATTAGGCATTTATTTGCATTTATTTGTTTTTGTGCTTGCATGCTTGCGTGTTTACGTGTTTATTCGCTTTCATTAGCGTTTGCATTTAGAAATTATACTTATGTGTTGCGTGTTCTATGTGCATTATGTGTTTATTTGTTTTAATTATACCTTACCTTATATGATTTATTTGTTTATAATAAATGCATGATGTCACCGCACTAGTCCAACGTTAGTTGTGGTCATTCTTTCCGATTTCTCACTAGTCCAACGCTAATGAAGACTTGTAGAAATGGGCTAGTCTAATGCTAGACTTCTTAGGTCGTTTTCGCGCTAGATTCACACTTTTTGTGTGACATTCATCGCATTTCATACATATTTTTCATTTTTAGGATATTTTCTCATCTTGCATGATATTTCATCTATATATTATCTCTCTTACCCCTATGTGCACGAAACATGGCATTTAGACTGGCATTTCATTTAGGAAATGGAAATAGGTTAGTCCATTTACTTGATTAGGAGAATCACCCTTCAAATATGGGAAATGAACAAGTGTGACTTCTTAACCTTAGCACTCTCTTGTCCCCCTCTATAAGAAGGAAAAATTGAAGTCACGAATTTAAATCTCCCGTATCCATTATATTGTTTTAGGTCACGAATATTTATATATTATAATTCTTCTTTTTCTTTGAGTCTCATCTTTGCATATTCGTGACCTCTTCTAAGAATTATTCTTGGATATCATAATTAATGTGATTTGCACCAATTAAATTTTGAAAAGATATTTCGACTCTCCTGATATCCATTTGGTCTAGGTTTGTATCCATATAGTAACATCCAAATGCGATAAGTTTTATAGGTTAAATTAAGAAAATTTTCGACTAAATCAAGCAACTAATCTTGGCTAGGTTGAAGGGTGTTTTAGATCAAATCTTTGCCTTCGCTTTCTTCAACCGTGACTCCCGAACTCTTTTCTCTTGTTTTCTGAAGATCTGGAGTCATCTAAAAAGGATTTTGTTTATTTTTTATTAAAAAACATATTTTTAGGTGATTTGATACATCTTAACTTAATACCAAGTGGCAACTCCTATTTTTCCTAAAAACCCTTTTTAGATTATTATTTTGGGTCAAAATCGTTGCATTTTTTAAGTCCCATTTTAAACCCTCTTTTTGTTTTATTTTTTTTTCTAAAATAAAAAGAACTCATTTTCCAAATGAAAATTCATTTTTCTAACACTTAAATACAAAAATTCATTTTTTATAACTCATAATTTTTATTTCAAAAAAAATGGGGCGCGACAATTTCTATAGCTAACTCCGAAGATGGTTTAGAGTCATTAGTTAATGGTTCACTTTCTAATTGCCAAGGTAAAGATATATTAGCTAATCTTTCTATTGCCAAATCCAAAGATAGTTTTGATTCATATTGGACACGTTCGGGTTGATAATCATAAAAATATAGAGAATCACTATTAGCACATTGATTATCCTAACCATAAGCAGAATAATAACCCCAATTATGATTGCATTGATCAAAACAAGAATTATAATGCCCAAATTCACCATAATAATCCATATTTTGTGCTTGCATACATGTATGAGTAGCATGATATCCTCCGCACAACTCACAAATCATATGATTAGAATAAAAAACATTAACATTTCTCTTTCGTTCAATCTCATGTATAATGGTGTCCAATTGAACTTGTAACGTTATAACATCAAGTTTAGCCTTTAAACACCTTAAACCATCTTCAAACGATCTTCAAGGGTTGGGTGGTACGGGGGGAGGGAGTGTAAGCAAGAGGTCTCGGGTTCGAGTCCTCCCGCTTACACTAAAAAAAAAAAAAAAAAAAATCATCTTCAAACGATATACCTTTAGTAATTTCTTGGTTACCTCTATCTATGGAGCTTTGCATGTAGTAACTATCCATTGTCGGTCTTTCTTCTCTCATGCATTGTCCCCTCATATTTTCTACTCTCCTTGAATCCCTAAACATGCTTTCAAAGTAACTCCAAAACACATTAAGTCAAGAAAAATAGATGATTCAACTTAAACAAAAAACATACAATTAAAGACTTAACAAACATACGAGACACAACAAAAGGACACTAAACACAACAAAAACAAGAAAACAAGAAAAATGTCTAAATTAATAAAGTTATTTTTAGCACTGATATTGACAAATCTTCCCCGGCAATGGCGCCAAAAACTTGACGAGCAATTTTTCATCCACAATCAAGTTTTACATTTATACAATTAGTTCATCCACAATCAAGTTTTACATTTATAAAATCTTAAATACTCCATACGCAATTTTTCTGCAAGTATACAGGTCGTTTATTGAGCATAGGGGTATTAGGTGTTGATCCCACAGGGAAGGGTGACAATTATTGGTGGTTTTCAAATTTCTTTATTATTTACACTATCACAAGTACAAGAAATTAAATCTGCACTATAAAAGTAACAAAAATACACTAGAAAGCTGCTTGAGGTATGGAATTCCTTACTATTCTTGAAAATGACATTATCGGTTAAGTGAATGCTATTATCTTGGCTAGTTATGGCGCAATTTTCTAATGTATATGAAACCTACTTTCGTAGTGAATCAATTATACTTGTAACTAAGTCATACCCACTTTCGTGGTTATGAATTAACTACAAGTTCATTTCTTCTATAAAATTACATTAAACAAGTCACTAAAGCCATAAAGGTGCTCCTCTACTCTCGTGAGTGAACTCCCTAGATTTATCACTTACTTGAACTAGTATTAAATTCCAATTCTCATTACAAACTTAGCACCTTAAGATTATCAGAATTAATAGCTGGTTAATCATGATTAGAAAAGCAAAAGTTATAAATAACTTGTTTAAAATAATATCATCAAATAATCAAGTAAACATCACTAACAAGATATAGAAAGTTCATCCATAATTCTAGGCATAAACTTTAACTAAACATGAAGAAAAAAAATCCAAACTTGTATTATAGTTAAACATGAAATCAAATACAAAAGAGAAAGTGATAGGAGAGAAGTCACCCTTGTCACATGAGCTTCAAACTCTCCATCTTTGCTCCTCAAATTTTCATCCAAATCTAACTCCAAGTACAAGAAGGATAAACTATTCTAACTACTCTATACTACTCTAACTAATGAACTAAGGAAACTCTAATGAAAACTACATTTTTGGTGAGTTTCTCTAACCTTCCAAAGTTGTGAAAATATCCTCAGAGGCTGCTATTTATAGAGGAATTCCATGCAAAAGACAAAGTGTTAAATCATGTTAAGATTCCTCTTGAGCCTATAAACAAGTTAGATTTGAGTTGTAAACCTTCTTTGGTAGCTGTCTTGGGCTATTTCCACCGATATTCTTACAGGAAAATGGGTCAAAAAGCTTGTGTAAACAAAACCCAAGTTGTAGAGCAAGTTGCAGCAGAAATTGAGAAATACGCAACTTCAAACCACGTATTCAAGGGTCGCGTTTTCACTTCTGTAAATTTGGCACCACTTCAACTGCTATTTTCTTGATGATGGAGGCCGAATTAACTCTTGTACAAAACATAAAAGTTGTAGCCATTTGAGTTAGTTTTCCAATGCATCAAGAATCATCCCATTTGGAGCCTGTGGACCGAGAAATGACCAAAATATCCTCGACTGGTCAGAACTTTGTTTCAACTTTCGACAACAGAGTTGCACTTCTGTATTTCGACTTTTTGACCATGCAAACGATTGAACTAGTCTTTGATGTTTTCATACCAAATGTATATCTATCTCTTAGATTCAAAATTGTATAAGAATCACCTCAATTCAATGCTTGTAACTCAAGATATAGCCAAAATAACATAAGGTGTCAAAGTTGTGAAACTTGCTTCCTTTTATTCTTGATTGCATTTCCTCTCTTGCACTTCATATTTTCTTTTTATCCCTTCAAACCATCATCAATCATCTAATTACCTTCTCAAATCATGCCATTTGATGATTGAATCATTAAACCTATAAAAACATAAAGTTTTCACTATAAAAATTCATAGAAATGCAATTTTTACCACTTAAACCATAAAATGCATATTTTCGCTAGAATCCTAGTTAATTAGCTATAAAAATAAATAAAACACAGCAAAACTAATTAATAAAACACACTTAAAACACGTAAAATATACACTTATTAAGTTCCCCCACACTTGAACCATTACTTGTCCTCAAGCAATAAAAAATACAAACTAACAATGATACAAAATTTTGAAAATAAACATATGTGCACAATCAACTTTATTTTCTCAAAACAAGGTAAATAACCATTATGCCATCATTCATTAATTCTCAAGTACTCATAATATCAAGCAAAGGAGAGACAATTATACCATAATTTTAACTAGTTCAATTTAATTTCTCATCCTTACCCAATTTTACAAGCAAGCAACTCATATGGTTAATAAAAATGTTATCTAAACCCATGATCATCTCTTATTCAAACTTAAGGAGGGATTTATTCATATATATTTATATATATATATATATATGTATGCATTTTATTCAAGTTGTGAAAGTGCTTTTTTACGCAAAAATCGACATTTTTAAATGAAAATTCTTGGTTACTTAACACTTCACATCCTCAAGTTGCCTTGCATACTCTTAATTCAAGTACCGTTTTACGTGACATCCTCAGTTATTAAGTACATGAACCATTGGAGTAAAACAAATCTTATTCTCTTTTTTTTTTCTTTTTCTTTTTTAAAGTAAGTCGCTCAAAAGCATAATCATGAAAAGAGTGTTGCAATATAAAATCAAGTAAAGAGAAGAAATTTCATCAAATATGTAAAATTTAAGCATAATTTTCTCCACTTTACAAGATATACTTTTCTATAAATGTACAAATTATAATCATATAATACTCATTTCTAAATTAAATGAGAAAAAAGTTTTCAAACCACATATATTTATTTCAAAAGTAGAAGGAATTTGAGCTACTAATAGTACGGAACTTGTTATCCCTTGGATAAAATTGAAAAAAATTGAAACTTTTTGAGGCAAATTTGCAATTTTGAACAAGATTTTGGAAAAATTTTGGCAAAGTTTCCTTTTATAAATGGACCAAACTCCCTGCCAACAAATCCAATTTTGAACAAATTAAAGCACAAGTCCAATATTTGCAACCAACAAATCAATCACATGTAATACATATAATCTCAATTCTCCCCCACACTTAACATGCACATTGTTCTCAATGTGTAAAAAAGGAAACCAAGATAAAGAAAGTAATACTCCCCTATTGTTACGATTGACGCATCATGAAGTGTCACAAACCGTTGTCCACTTATTTCTAAAACTTCATGAGTTCCATTGAATAACCATAGTAATAGAAACCTAAGAATGGAAAATGAGAAACAAAGGTAATAACAAAAGCATTAATAAATATAAAATGGCGATCCGTAACTTCTACGCCTTTGTCGTGATGATGTACCCATAGAAAATATACAAGAAACTATAGAAGATACAATGAAATACATAAGGAAAAGAAAAGAAAGAGAATGAACAAGGAACCTGCATTTTTCTTTAAAAAGAAACCTAAAATGCAACTGTAGAAAACGCCACCATAAACTCGCCTTTTGGATGCGCGTTTTCTGCTTTAATGATGCAGAAAGGAATACGCGACCTGAAGTCGTATTTTGGTGGCTGCATTTTTAGTGCAAAAGTTACAGAATGCAATACACGGCTTGTAGAATACGCGACTTGAAGTCGCGTTTTTCTGGGCACTATGTTTTGTTCTGCAAATTTTGTAGAAATGTTAAATTTTCAAAATTATACATGGTACCCCAATTACTCAAAATGCATTCTAGATCATTCTTTTGCCAAAATAATCAATGCACGCACATGTAAAACGATCAAACATGTATTTTAACCCTCTTTAACAAATTAAAAACAACTTTTACTCAAATCGAGGGGTGGAGTTCCTTGATCGAATTTCGACTTATTCACCTCATTTGGTCACTTTTGCCTCTATTTCCCAAACTTACAAAAGAACAACAACAAAATAAGTTAAAACACATAATTTAAACATAAAATCATATAAAATAAACATAAGTAACAAAAACATTGGGTTGCCTCCCAACATGCGCTTTTGTTTATAGTTGTTGACTCGACTATTGAGCCTCATTTTTCAATGAGGTTTTGTTAAAGAATAATTTACCATTTTAGGTCGTGGTGGATCATTAAAAGGTGACTTTATGACAAAAGTCTCATAATCGAATGATAAGAGAGATGGAAGTAACTTACCTATCTCAAGTATTTCATAGATATTACTTTGAATATGCACCACTTGAAAACTCACCAAAGGAATGTCCGCATGGTTTTCTTGGGGAATAATACCTTATAAACCTATATTCTCAATACATTCCTCAAGAGGGGTGAAAAATGAGTCGTTAAAACTTACCTCTTGAGGTTCAAGGTTAGTTCTAAAAACACTATCATGTGAAATGAACATTTGCTGATTGAAACACAATTGAGATTCATCATTTTCATCAAAATGCAATCCACTTTCACTTGCGACATGCTCATCATTCATGTTAGGATCATTTTGTATATGATTAGAAGAAATAACTTTACACAATGCATGTAATTGGTCTTGTATTCTATCAAAGTGAGAAGCTAATTCAACTATTCTTTCCTCAATCCTAATAAAACGATCGGAGGTTGTATTTGCTAGCATTTCTGTCGCGCCCCTTTTTTTGAAATAAAAATTATGAGTTATAAAAAATGAATTTTTATATTTAAGTGTTAGAAAAATGAATTTTGATTTGGAAAATGAGTTCTTTTTATTTTAGAGAAAAAATAAAAGAAAAAGAGGGTCTAAAATGGGACTTAAAAAGTGCGACGATTTTGGCCCAAAATAATAGTCTAAAAAGGGTTTTTAGGAAAAATAGGAGTTGCCACTTGGTATTAAGTTAAGGTGTACTAAGTCACCCAAAAATATATTTTTTAATAAAAAATAAACAAAACCCTTTTTAGATGGCTCCAGATTTTCAAAAAACAAGAGAAAAGAGTTCGGAAGTCACGGTTGAAGAATGGGAAGGCAAAAATTTGATCTAAGGCACCCTTTCAATCTAGCCAAACCTAGTTGCGTGATTTAGTCGAAAATTTTCTTAATTTTTGTAATTAGGTCCATGGCGGTTTTTTTTTTAATATAAGTTACTTTTCTCCTCTAATCGTTATTTATACTTCATTTAGGTGATTTAATTGGTAGATTTCATGATTATTTTCATTTCTTTATAATTAAATTGGTACCTTGATTATTTTGTTGATTTTGGAGCATAAGTAGGGTAAATTTCACCCCATTCAACCACAACTTCAAGGGAGGTAACCTCTTTTATTATTTCAAATTCTTTTATGTGCTCCAATGTACTTTTTTAATATGTAATTGCATGTTTTGAGTGCTTTTCCTTTTAATTGTTCAATTTTGTTCATTTTAAGTTTCATTTATTTTATTTAATTTTGATGATTATTTGAGAGGCATTAACATGCCAAATTGTAATAGATAGGTGCCTAAGATATGTATTTAGCTAGCCTATGTAATAGATAGGTTCTAATTTTTTGCTAAAAATGTATTTAGTTAGATAAATATAATAGTTAGGTTATTATTTTTAAAATTTTTTCCTTAGATTGTAGTTAGGGCCCCGAATGTAATAATTAGGCTTTTATTTGCATTTATTTGTTTTTGTGCTTGCATGCTTGCGTGTTTACGTGTTTATTCGCTTTCATTAGCGTTTGCATTTAGAAATTATACTTATGTGTTGCGTGTTCTATGTGCATTATGTGTTTATTTGTTTTAATTATACCTTACCTTATATGATTTATTTGTTTATAATAAATGCATGATGTCACCGCACTAGTCCAACGTTAGTTGTGGTCAGTCTTTCCGATTTCTCACTAGTCCAACGCTAATGAAGACTTGTAGAAATGGGCTAGTCTAATGCTAGACTTCTTAGGTCGTTTTCGCGCTAGATTCACACTTTTTGTGTGACATTCATCGCATTTCATACATATTTTTCATTTTTAGGATATTTTCTCATCTTGCATGATATTTCATCTATATATTATCTCTCTTACCCCTATGTGCACGAAACATGGCATTTAGACTGGCATTTCATTTAGGAAATGGAAATAGGTTAGTCCATTTACTTGATTAGGAGAATCACCCTTCAAATATGGGAAATGAACAAGTGTGACTTCTTAACCTTAGCACTCTCTTGTCCCCCTCTATAAGAAGGAAAAATTGAAGTCACGAATTTAAATCTCCCGTATCCATTATATTGTTTTAGGTCACGAATATTTATATATTATAATTCTTCTTTTTCTTTGAGTCTCATCTTTGCATATTCGTGACCTCTTCTAAGAATTATTCTTGGATATCATAATTAATGTGATTTGCACCAATTAAATTTTGAAAAGATATTTCGACTCTCCTGATATCCATTTGGTCTAGGTTTGTATCCATATAGTAACATCCAAATGCGATAAGTTTTATAGGTTAAATTAAGAAAATTTTCGACTAAATCAGGCAACTAATCTTGGCTAGGTTGAAGGGTGTTTTAGATCAAATCTTTGCCTTCGCTTTCTTCAACCGTGACTCCCGAACTCTTTTCTCTTGTTTTCTGAAGATCTGGAGTCATCTAAAAAGGGTTTTGTTTATTTTTTATTAAAAAACATATTTTTAGGTGATTTGATACATCTTAACTTAATACCAAGTGGCAACTCCTATTTTTCCTAAAAACCCTTTTTAGATTATTATTTTGGGTCAAAATCGTTACATTTTTTAAGTCCCATTTTAAACCCTCTTTTTGTTTTATTTTTTTTTCTAAAATAAAAAGAACTCATTTTCCAAATGAAAATTCATTTTTCTAACACTTAAATACAAAAATTCATTTTTTATAACTCATAATTTTTATTTCAAAAAAAATGGGGCGCGACAATTTCTATAGCTAACTCCGAAGATGGTTTAGAGTCATTAGTTAATGGTTCACTTTCTAATTGCCAAGGTAAAGATATATTAGCTAATCTTTCTATTGCCAAATCCAAAGATAGTTTTGATTCATATTGGACACGTTCGGGTTGATAATCATAAAAATATAGAGAATCACTATTAGCACATTGATTATCCTAACCATAAGCAGAATAATAACCCCAATTATGATTGCATTGATCAAAACAAGAATTATAATGCCCAAATTCACCATAATAATCCATATTTTGTGCTTGCATACATGTATGAGTAGCATGATATCCTCCGCACAACTCACAAATCATATGATTAGAATAAAAAACATTAACATTTCTCTTTCGTTCAATCTCATGTATAATGGTGTCCAATTGAACTTGTAACGTTATAACATCAAGTTTAGCCTTTAAACACCTTAAACCATCTTCAAACGATCTTCAAGGGTTGGGTGGTACGGGGGGAGGGAGTGTAAGCAAGAGGTCTCGGGTTCGAGTCCTCCCGCTTACACTAAAAAAAAAAAAAAAAAAAATCATCTTCAAACGATATACCTTTAGTAATTTCTTGGTTACCTCTATCTATGGAGCTTTGCATGTAGTAACTATCCATTGTCGGTCTTTCTTCTCTCATGCATTGTCCCCTCATATTTTCTACTCTCCTTGAATCCCTAAACATGCTTTCAAAGTAACTCCAAAACACATTAAGTCAAGAAAAATAGATGATTCAACTTAAACAAAAAACATACAATTAAAGACTTAACAAACATACGAGACACAACAAAAGGACACTAAACACAACAAAAACAAGAAAACAAGAAAAATGTCTAAATTAATAAAGTTATTTTTAGCACTGATATTGACAAATCTTCCCCGGCAATGGCGCCAAAAACTTGACGAGCAATTTTTCATCCACAATCAAGTTTTACATTTATACAATTAGTTCATCCACAATCAAGTTTTACATTTATAAAATCTTAAATACTCCATACGCAATTTTTCTGCAAGTATACAGGTCGTTTATTGAGCATAGGGGTATTAGGTGTTGATCCCACAGGGAAGGGTGACAATTATTGGTGGTTTTCAAATTTCTTTATTATTTACACTATCACAAGTACAAGAAATTAAATCTGCACTATAAAAGTAACAAAAATACACTAGAAAGCTCCTTGAGGTATGGAATTCCTTACTATTCTTGAAAATGACATTATCGGTTAAGTGAATGCTATTATCTTGGCTAGTTATGGCGCAATTTTCTAATGTATATGAAACCTACTCTCGTAGTGAATCAATTGTACTTGTAACTAAGTCATACCCACTTTCGTGGTTATGAATTAACTACAAGTTCATTTCTTCTATGAAATTACATTAAACAAGTCACTAAAGCCATAAAGGTGCTCCTCTACTCTCGTGAGTGAACTCCCTAGATTTATCACTTACTTGAACTAGTATTAAATTCCAATTCTCATTACAAACTTAGCACCTTAAGATTATCCGAATTAATAGCTGGTTAATCATGATTAGAAAAGCAAAAGTTATAAATAACTTGTTTAAAATAATATCATCAAATAATCAAGTAAACATCACTAACAAGATATAGAAAGTTCATCCATAATTCTAGGCATAAACTTTAACTAAACATGAAGAAAAAAAATCCAAACTTGTATTATAGTTAAACATGAAATCAAATACAAAAGAGAAAGTGATAGGAGA
Source organism: Coffea eugenioides (assembly GCF_003713205.1). Taxonomy (NCBI): domain Eukaryota; kingdom Viridiplantae; phylum Streptophyta; class Magnoliopsida; order Gentianales; family Rubiaceae; genus Coffea; species Coffea eugenioides. The sequence goes on along the minus strand of NC_040035.1, from coordinate 32,115,199 downwards.
GAAGTCACCCTTGTCACATGAGCTTCAAACTCTCCATATTTGCTCCTCAAATTTTCATCCAAATCTAACTCCAAGTACAAGAAGGATAAACTATTCTAACTACTCTATACTACTCTAACTAATGAACTAAGGAAACTCTAATGAAAACTACATTTTTGGTGAGTTTCTCTAAATTTGAGTTCTAATTGTTGCTGAAAATGACACGGAGAGCCCTTGATGAGAGTTTATCTAAATACTAGCAAGAACCTCAGGGGTGGTTTCTAAAATTATCCCTAATAAATTGGAGAAAAGTTCCGTAGGATGTCAAAAAAGAGGTCAATCAATCAAAGACGTGGTATCCGGAATCTGGTAAGAGGGTAAGAAAAGTTTCTAATGCTACGTCCCTCTCAATTGCGTTCAGTCACATGACTGACAACTTCTCTTCTCTGGCTGGCTCTAGTCTAGACAGGTGTCTGGACTCGTTTCAAGACAGGATTAAAGATGAATTCAGATTTCACTGATATTACATAGAAATGGCAAAAAGTTCAGTGAAGACTAAAAGACACGTATCCCCACCCCAAAAAATGAAAAGGCATAGGATAAAGTTGCTGGTGGCAGCGGAAGAGAGAGGGGTGTCCGGATTCGTTTCTCCTCTCTGGCTGGCTCTAGTCTAGACAGGTGTGCGGACTCGTTTTACTTGAGACTTCATACTTTCTAGTCATCACAGGAAGAAAACTATTTTCATTTGTGATGTAAATGGGCTTCATGCAGTTTTTGCTGAATAATTTTGCATAATGAGTCTAGCGCTTAAAAAAAACTCTTTTGCGTAATGAGTTTTCCCATAGGATGTCCTGAGCAAGTTCTTGCCCTGACGGTAATATTATCTTTCTGTGTTGCTCAAATTGCTGGTAATTGATAGCTTTCTAGCTTCGGTTACCATATTCTAATAAAGCACTACATAATGTGCAATTCTGAGGAAGTACTTGTTTATCAAGTACTTGTTTCGTCAAACACTATAAAGTAGTGTGAGAGTGCTTCTAATTCTTTTGCAATATGTAACCTGCTTTCCCGCTTCGACTCAGCTTAGTTTGCACCTCTGGTTGTACGCGCAGAATCATAAAAGATATGTGGAAAAATACTGTACTAGTTGAACCCGTCTTGGCTCATGGGTTCTTCTAGTCTTCTTGTTAACTACCGGGAACATTACTTTCGCTTCGCAGACAGCTTGTGCTTTTGAGTCTTTGTAGGTGTTGGTAATCCTTCTTTTATGCATGCTGATACAAGGCCTCTATGTATGTGGTGCTGCAACCTACTATATGATCTGTGTTTGACATTTGGTTTCTTTTTTACCTGTCTGCAGTATGAGAAAAGGATGGACGTTATTGGGAGATGAACGGAGGACTACATTTGGGGCAACTCATAAGAAATATGTTAGGAAGAAGAAATAATTGAAGTGTGAAAGCAGCTTTTGACTGCCCAAGAAGCTTTTTTTTTTCATTTTTTTCTTTTTTGTCCGAGCAACTTTTGGAACCAGAATTTTAGTTCATGTGGGCTAACCCGAGGTTTGCTATCTAGGAAATACCTGATATACCCGAGGTTAGTTCATATAAGATGTGTATCTGAGGCTTCCAAGCATTTTCAATATGGCATTTAATGACACCTAGTACCGATAGTTCTAGTGTTAAATTCGTTTCCTGTAGAAGTCACAGCATGTTTCAAAAGATCTTTCAAATTGCTGCTCGGTTTTTCCCTAAGCATTGACTCTGCTGCCTAAATAGGAGCATTGGAACGCCAGTCTCGGTTTTCTGAGTCTTCCATTTTTCTACCAGTGAATTGAAAACTGCTCTGTTTTCGGTTGTCAATTGAACTTAATTGGAGCATCTCACATAATAATAAGTATAGGGTATTATTTAACAAAGACGATCCCTCTGTCGGAAAAAAAATACAAAATAAAAAAATTAAATGAAATGACGAAACCCATCTGTTGAAAGGATCGTCGATAATCTACATTGCAAGTTTTTACCACAACCATCAATTAGACTCAGTCATGGTTCATCGTAGTATGCATCCAGTGACTAGGAGAATCCCAAAATATTTGGCCTCGGAGTCTCTATAGAAGCCTTAGTGCCATCAACTCCTCTGCACTTTTCTTCTTCTTCTTCTTCTTTATCTTCTTCTCGTACAGAATTTGGTGATGAAAAGTCTAAGCACATTCCTCTTATCAAGTTCTCATAAGACACGGACAGATCCTGCGTGGTGAGCTGGTGGTACTCTACTAGCTGGTGAAGGCACCGGTTTTCCGGGCCAAGTTTGCATTCTAATTTGCCAGTTGATTTTTAGCAAGGAGTGCTTCCAATTGAAGCCTTACCTGGACATTAGATAAACATTATGCGCATATCCTAGACTCCAAGTCATACATTATCTTTATAGACATTAGAAATTTAGAAGAACTCGAGAAATAGACCTAATGAAAGAACAAAGATCTTTATTTTTTATTTTTTGGCCCTTTGTGTCTACGATTTTATGTCATGCAGAAGAGCACAATAAAATGAAAAGTTACCAGATCATCTTCTTCTGGTCTTATTCCTTTGGAATATCCATCACGAAGCCTCCTGTTTTCTTCCTCTAATAGAGTGCAGCGCTCTTGCATGAAGCATAAATCTGATTTTATGGATTTCAGTTCTCTTGCAAGGGCACCAGCTTTTGTTGCCATTGAAATTGCAAGCTTCAAAAAACACACACAAAGATAAATAAATTGAGAGGGGTACAAAGTGAACTGTCACTACAAAATTCTTGCAATAGAAACTCTTCAATGATCAGAATATCCCAAAATTAAATCTGATAGATACCAACATTTTTCGCTTTGCTGAGGTTTCCCATTTCTTTTGAGCTCTTCATCTTTCCCTTCAGGGATACATCCTATTGATCTTGATCATAATATCCTTGAGTATCAAACTTTCTCTTATGTCCCCTCTTTCCTTCTTCATTACTCTATCCTTCAGTTTCTTCTCCATGTTCATCTTCCTTCTTCAGTGGCAATTGCTGTTCATTTTTTGCCCTCTCCAAGGTACAATTCAATATTTCAGTCGATGTGGGCGGTTTTGCAAGATCTCTTGCTCCCTACCGTAGGGGAAATTCCCATCACTTTGCATTCCAATTTATAACTAATTTTACAAAATCGGTCCCAGTTTATGTTTGATATACAAAGGAAGTAATAAAGGCTCAATCAACCATACGATAAATTTAATCAAGAGGGAAATTAATTAGGACAGAAATGGAACATGTGTGCTTTAGACATTAGTCAGGAATCTAGTTGGATGCTGATAAGGATGTTCAGGAAGTTGGTTGCCTAAAAAAGAAAAGAAAAAGGATTCGTGAAGTTGACTTTGAAGTTACCTGAAGGGCATTCTCCAGATTGTTGGAGAGCTGAGACAGTGAGTGAGCAACAGAGTCGAACCCTCTTAGTAGAAGCATGGAATCCTCCTTCATCCTCTTTTCCCTTTCCACAGCTCCAGCATTCTATCCATCAAATTTCGGGGAAAAAAAAACAACTCAAATTTAATGAAATAGGCAACCGATCAGACAAGCAAAAAAAGACCGCTCCCCCTAGGCCCCCGGGGGAAGGGGGTTGGTTTAGAGAAAAGGAAATGAAAAGGTACCATCTGGGTAGGAGGAGGCGAGGATGAATCATCAATGGGTTTTCTGCTCTCGAGGAGCACATCGATGCGGCTGCAGAGAGTGCTCCAGAAACACTTATCAGAGGATGGACTGAAGAGAGGAGGAGAACCCATGAATGCTTCTGATCCCTGTAATTTTTTAGTATTTATAAAGAAAAAAAAGTTTTTAAGGGCTGAGGAATTAGAGAAAATTAATCATAATAGTTAAATTTGTTGAGTGAGTGAATAGCATGTGGTCACAGGCAAAGAATATTAAGGTGATGGAAATTGGACGCAACTTGTTTCAGTTCATCTTTGAAAAGGAAAATGACACGGGGATTCCTTAATCACTCTTCAAGAATCTCATGGTGAATAATTATCACCTTCATGTCAAATGTCGAAGATTTAACAACCTAAATCATCTTTGACATCGTCTCCATACGCAGATTTTGTAGTAATATTGTCACCACTTCATGCTCTCCTGTGGGAAATACATATCCAAAACCAATTATAGGGTCACACAAATAAAGGGGTCTAATTTCGATGATATAAATGATGAAAGAAAGAAAAGTTAACAAGTTGTTTTGCAACTAAAAAAAAATATATATAAACAACAGTGTTAGTTGATTTATTTATTTGTTATTAATTACTATTAATAACTGGGGAGAAGGGGAAAGAGTTGGATTGAGTGGTAAGGTCGGAGAGATTATAAATAAGAAATTCTGAATTCAAACCCCCCCCCCCCAAATTTATCAAAAAAAAAAAAGGTTAAGTGGATATTATGATTCCATCACACAAATTTTTGGAGTGTCAAAATCATAGGGAGTTATGTAGTCATTTTGAAATCTTGAAAGGCAGAGGGGAGGGTGTGATGCGGATACATGAAAAATCATAAGGGATTCTATGCAATTTATCTATGTTGCGGCTAGTTAGAAAACTCAACTGATCATGTCTCTATGATCTTTAAGTAAATTGGCAAAAACATTTATGAACACAAGAATTAATATATATATTAAGCATGGCAAAAGTGTATTGCTATCCTCATAAAGGAGGAAAAAAAAAAAGAACAAGCAGAAGTCGATAAACTAGGGAAAAAAAAAAAGAAAAGAATACCAAGATTCCTAACATAATGCTAGTACTTTGTGATTTTCCATCAGATCTTCATAGCTTTCCCAGTAGTATCCAAAAGTCCACCCATGAGATCCTGCAGGCTCAGGCTTTTCAACTCTTCTAAAAGTTCGCGTGTCAATGTTGTAGTAGAGTCTGTATTTACAATGCCAAGGTGCCATCAATAATTCCCTGACACAGGTAATCAATCAAGAATCCCAAAGATATTTATCTGGTATAGCACAAAATAATTACATATGTAGTTTAAAGTAGTCCATAGGAAAATCAAGTAGACACATAACAATGTGCACATTCATAGGAGAAACAAAATAGGTTTTCAAAGCTAACACGTTAAACATCTACAGTAACTATTACAGTCCAAATCTAACCACTATCTATCAAAACCCTAGCTCAACTTTTATTGGGCAAATGCGCGATATCATCCCTCATTCCAATCTCCTCAATCGGTCAATGTCAAGTCCAATACAAGAATCCCCCGTGCTCTAACCTTTGTCATCATAACTTATCTCAAAATCACTTATGATTTCTAGTTGCCTCATCATACACAAGACTATACCACTTCCGAATTCACAAATATTCCCTTAGGAAAAGTATTTGGTACTCGAGTACAAGAATCCCAAACTAAGAGAATTTACAACTCAGGCCGTACGCTCCCAAGTGCAAATCAACAAGGTTTAAGATTCCTACCTGACATACACATCTATCTTCCTCAAGTTGCATGATAAAGATTTTTACACTTATAACATGCCCGGTTCATAACTTATGCTCAAAGAGCACATAACCCTTTTAGACACCTTCACCAAAAGCAGGACCATAACACCACTTGGCCCCAAACTCACTCCGCGCAGAGACCACGCGAAGTGGCTCTGATACCACCTGTGACAGCCCCACCTCACCCTAAGGCGAACCAAAGGGTTCGGCGAACCAAAGGGTTCGGCGGACCGCCTGCCCAACTCTCGCCGGGACTCAGTCGTTCAGTTTAGAGCGATCTAATACGTTCCGAATCTTACAAACGCGCGTAAACAAGTCAAAATGTCAAAGTAAAAAAAACATAAAACTGGAGTCGGCCATGAATAGTAACCGACCCGTCGAAACCCCAACCAATCATCAAGCAAATATTTATATGTTGAAATTTAGCAGATACAAGCCAAAGTGGCATACAAAAGTATTCAAAAGTGGATACATGTCTGGTTTGCCAAATCAAAAGAGAAACGGTCCCAAAAGTACATTTAGGGTTTCAATAAATGAGCTATACAAAAGATATGTCCAACTAGCTTAATTCGGCAACCAACTATCAATTGCAGTCCAAAAGTATTTATTTTCCTGTAAGGAAAACAAAAAGGAACAGAAAGGGGTGAGCTTGCGCTCAATGAGGTACCAGACATATAGCAGTAAAATCAGGGCATTTCACATTTAACAAATCAGGTACACATGCCAGATGTAAAGGAAAGGAACCAATGATTCACATAGGAAGGATACAGGTGGCTCTCAGGAGCCTAATCCCCATTCGCGTCACCGAAACTTGATCGAAATAATAGTTGACACTCCGTCAACGTTACAGAAGTAACCAATACCGTAGACTCCACTTTCTTCGATTCCTTCCACCTCACATACCTCTACCGAGCCCGAAATCCAATCAGTTCAGAAATGGTAATACTCGAGTATACCGGAATCAAGGGTCTCAATACCCAAAGATCCCAAAACAGACTACCGTGGTTCGTTATCTAATCGACCAGGCCCTTGCCGGCCCGACTCGAGTAACTGGCCACAGGTGTTGAGCTCAGAGGTCACAGAAAGGTCGTTGGATACAAGCTTCCAAACGACGTCAGAACAGATACAGATCCAGATACAGATAACAGATACAGATACAGATAGCAGATTCAGATACGCCCTCAAAATTGGCATATGAACAGACAAGAGAACGAGTGTGATAAAGTACACCCTCGCCTCCCTTTTATCAAAACAGTATTTGGCTCCAACAGTCATAAATCAAGTATTTCAGATATTCAGATATTTCACATAACGGGTAGCAGGTAGTGGAACACTCACCGGGGTCAGTACAGATACCTCCCAAAAGAGAGCTTTAATCACCAAGAAACCCTAAAATAATCCAAGGAAAACAATTGAAGGTTCCACATTCAAAAATCGAGTATACAGAATGCACATGTGAGGCTCGACTACCAGTCGTATGCCTCGCCAAATAATTACTAATGCAAGGGTGCAAAACATATTTTTTTTTGAAAACGAAAAGGTAACATGAAGACCTAGGCTCAAACAACCCAAAAGCCCTTCATTTCTACCAAAAGGCAATTCAAACTTAAAGGAACCAAACGGCCTAGAAAATTGGACAGCATTTCCCCTAAATTTGCTTACTTTTCCAGCCGTCATGGCTTCATTATTTTTCCTCAGCCAGTCCCAAAGTCACACACAACATAAGTTCATTCAATAGCCGTTCAGTAAGCTCCAAGTAGTACAAGTACAATTCAAGTTAGGGAAAAGTCCGGAAATGAAAGTTAAGCCCTAAAATATTCAAATAAGCACAATAAGACTCGATTACAAGTCATAAACCAATTCCAAATACCACCAAAATAGGGCTCCATAAGCATACATAAGCATTAGAAGAAATCAGAAAAATCCGGAAATGGAGTTAAGCGTTAACCCGAAAAAAATAGTTTTTGACGTCATTATGCGGTTTTGGTACCAATGGCACTACGATTATCGGATGAAGGTGAAAGACCTACCATTTCGAAGCTAAGAGATAGGGATACAATATTACAGAAGGTCACTCAGCCCAGTTTCGAGTGTAACCCGGTCAAAAATGCAAGATACTACACCAGAACCGCAAAAACAGGTTCACAGAACGCATTCTGGTACAAATATCATAAATCAGGCTACCTAAGTCCAAATCCAGAAATTCCAAAGCCATCCTAAAGCTAAGAAACAGGGTTACAATTCATCATAAGACCTCAACAACCAATTCGGAAGCATTCCCAACCAAAATAACCAATTACAGACGCAATTCTCAAATTCGGGTAAAACCAGGGCAGCAAGGGTAATTCCGTCTTTTATCAAGTTACGCTACTCCGATTGACCTGAAATTTTGTAGACACCTCTAAAATATCATTGCCTACAACTTTTATGTTTTAACCCAAGGCCAATTCGGCTTCTAACTATGAGCTACAAAACCGGGCAGAATGTAATTCAAAGAACCCTAACTTTCCAATTTTTCTTCCAAAACAGAAATTGCTTGCAATTTACCACTTTTTCCACCTTCTAGCTTCCTTAAATACCATTTCCAATCATCATACATAATCACAGAATCATATTCATATGAAAACAGAAAAATCCCCAATAATTATAAAACTTCATCAATTCAACCAAAATCAAGATATAATCTATAAAAGTGCATCTTATACTACCACCAATCATGAATTAAGCATCATTAGAGGGAGGAGAGGGGTCCTTCACTGCTCACCTTAGTAAAACAAGAGAGAGAGAGAGCAATTAGTCACCTTAGCTTGCCAAACAACTCCACAAAACACCTCACTATCACTCACTTAAGGTTTTCTATGGAGCAAAAACAAGATTCAATGGTTGATTTGGTAGATTGGAGCAAGATTGAAGCAAAACTTGGAGAGCTTTTCTTTCTTTCTTCCTTGTAGAGAGGTTCGGCCACAAGCTTGGAAAGAATGGAAGATTTTTGGTCAATTTTTGGGTTTATTTAGTAAATGGTAAAAGGATGAATAGTAAGTCAAATGTAGGAATGAATCTCTAAGTGACACATGTCACTTTCATTAATTACTTGCCTAACTTTTTTCTCTCTCTCACACCAACCACTTGGTAACCTCTAAATATCTCATAACAACCGATAAATTAAACCAAGTATCCAAATCTTAACCTAGTTGGCCGAATTTTACCAAACTTTCCACACTAGTGGGTTCCACGTCCGATATACATTCTTATTTTCTAAAAATCTAACCGATACTAGAAAAATCATCTAAAAACTATATTTACTCATAAAAATTATTTTCACAATGTTTGAATAAATAAAATGTGGAAAAACGTGTAATTAATATTAGCAATTAAGAAAAGTACGGGTTCTCACATAATATCAGCTCAGCGAAATCTGAACTCATCTTTAATCCTGTATTGAAACGAGTTCGGACACCTGTCTAGACTAGAGCCAGCCAGAGAGGAGAAGTTGTCAGTCATGTAACGTTATGACAGTGATGTTTGTGGCTTACACTATTCTCGTTTTGTCTTTTACCTTGTAAATTTCTACCTTTGTTTAAGCCGTTCGATTTCTTGCCCCCCGAGTAGGTCTAGTTGCCCAGCAATGCCCTCCAACAAGGCAAGCAACTCCAATGCCCTTAAAACTATTTCTTCTATGACATTAAAAGTTATTTTGGGGTGAAATAAAACTCTTACTAGGTATTTTAATTTTTATTCTTTTTTTTTGTACATGCGATGATTTTTAATTCGGGATGAATCTAAAAAAAAAAGAGCAAAAGTTCTTTCCCAAATTAAAAGTTTTTGTCAGCAACTGTATTTATTAACAAAAATTATATCTTATTGGAAATACTAAACAACATTTATTAAAACAACGTGGACGTCATTTTCCCAGAGAGATTGTGTGTGTGTGTGTGTGTGTGTTCAATTTTGCTTTTGTTTTTCTTTTCTGTATGAGAAACAAATAAAGAAGTGAAGACGAAGTGATCTTCAGTTCTGTACGGGTTTTTTTCGCTTTCTGTTACATTTCTTTTTCCATGTCCTCTTAGAAAAAGCTGCTGCTTCTTCTTCTTCTTCTTCTTCTTCAATATAATTAACATCTTTTTGGGTCCAAGCAGTCGCAGCAAACGGGTAAAGTTTTCCAAGCCAATAAATTTTTGTCTCCTTTGGTCACAAGGAGTGGTCCAATACCGACCTCATGAACAAATAAAAAGGCCAATTTGGGACTTGTAAGGCAAGATTAGCGGCTGTCATGACAATGATCTTCAACAATGAAAGCTTTAAGACCCCATTTTATATTTTTATTAATAATCTGTGCGAATTATTATTTCTCATGAATCCAAATTTGTGATCTTCTTCATTTATTCATTTATTTATTTTGCATTTTTGAAGAATACTACATAACTCCAAACTCTGTAAACAGCTATATATAGAGCCTAATATATAAACCAAAAGACAAAATCACCTGACAATTGCAAAATTTTACTGGCAGGTATATGAGGTATGCCACTTTCAAAATTGTTATATTTTTTCATTATTTGTCGTTTAACTTCTCATCTCTGGCTGGCTCTAGTCATGACAGGTGTCCGGACTAGTTTCAAGACAGGATTAAAGATGAGTTCAGATTTCGCTGAGCTGATATTACACAGAGATTGCAAAAAGTTCAGTGAAATTTTGAAAGTATAATGAAAAAATATAACAATTTTGAAAGTGGCATACCTCATATACCTGCCAGTAAAATTTTGCAATTGTCAGGTGATTTTGTCTTTTGGTTTATATATTAGGCTCTATATATAGCTGTTTACAGAGTTTGGAGTTATGTAGTATTCTTCAAAAATGCAAAATAAATAAATGAATAAATGAAGAAGATCACAAATTTGGATTCATGAGAAATAATAATTCGCACAGATTATTAATAAAAATATAAAATGGGGTCTTAAAGCTTTCATTGTTGAAGATCATTGTCATGACAGCCGCTAATCTTGCCTTACAAGTCCCAAATTGGCCTTTTTATTTGTTCATGAGGTCGGTATTGGACCACTCCTTGTGACCAAAGGAGACAAAAATTTATTGGCTTGGAAAACTTTACTAGTTTGCTGCCACTGCTTGGACCCAAAAAGACGTTAATTATATTGAAGAAGAAGAAGAAGAAGAAGCAGCAGCTTTTTCTTAGAGGACATGGAAAAAGAAATGTAACAGAAAGCGAAAAAAACCCGTACAGAACTGAAGATCACTTCGCCTTCTCTTCTTTATTAGTTTCTCATACAGAAAAGAAAAACAAAAGCAAAATTGAACACACACACACACACACACACAATCTCTCTGGCAAAATGATGTCCACGTTGTTTTAATATATGTTGTTTAGTATTTCCAATAAGATATAATTTTTGTTAGATAAATACAGTTGCTGACCAAAATTTTTAATTTGGGAAAGAAGTTTTGCTCTTTCTTTTTCAGATTCATCCCGAATTAAAAATCTTCGCATGTACAAAAAAAAAAGAAGAAAAATTAAAACACCCAGTAAGAGTTTTATTTCACCCCAAAATAACTTTTAATGTCATAGAAGAAATAGTTTTAAGGGCATTGGAGTTGCTTGCCTTGTTGGAGGGCATTGCTGGACAACTAGACCTACTCGGGGGGCAAGAAATCAAACGGCTTAAACAAAGGTAGAAATTTACAAGATAAAAGACAAAACGAGAATAGTGTAAGCCACAAACATCACTGTCATGACGGTACATGACTGACAACTTCTCCTCTCTGGCTGGCTCTAGTCTAGACAAGTGTCCGGACTCGTTTCAAGACAGGATTAAAGATGAGTTCAGATTTCGCTGAGCTGATATTACATAGAGATGGCAAAAAGTTCAGTGAAGACTAAAAGTCACATATCCCTACCTCAAAAAAAGAAAGGGCACAGGGATAGAGTTGCTGGTGGTAGAGGAAGAGAGTAGGGAAAGGGGAAAAAAGACTTGGCTTTGCAGTTTTTTGGCTGTGCAGTTTTTTGTTTGTATTCAGGAAAACAGAATTGAGCTTTTCTTAGCTTCCATTTGGAAATATGATCATATAATCAATTGGTAGAATATGTATAGTTATGTTTTTCCTGTCATTTATTTTTGTACACTTGGCATAGAAAGAAGATAAGGGAAAAATCATAGAGTGATGAAATGGTCTTTTGGGGATTTGGTGGATTCACCAAATGAGAATGAAAGGCTGAAAAAAGAAACAGTTTTATACATAGTTAATTTTTACCACATTGATAGAGTAGATTAACGTATTAATTATGTGATCAACAAGACAATGTGATTAATGACAGAAATTAGACGACAAATAATGAAAAAAATATAACAATTTTGAAAGTGGCATACCTCATATACCTGCCAGGAAAATTTTGCAATTGTCAGGTGATTTTGTCTTTTGGTTTATATATTAGGCTCTATATATAGCTGTTTACAGAGTTTGGAGTTATGTTGTATTCTTCAAAAATGCAAAATAAACAAATGAATAAATGAAGAAGATCACAAATTTGGAGTCATGAGAAATAATAATTCGCACAGATTATTAATAAAAATATAAAAAGGGGTCTTAAAGCTTTCATCGTTGAAGATCATTGTCATGACAGCCGCTAATCTTGCCTTACAAGTACCAAATTGGCCTTTTTATTTGTTCATGAGGTCGGTATTGGACCACTCCTTGTGACCAAAGGAGACAAAAATTTATTTGCTTGGAAAACTTTACTAGTTTGCTGCCACTGCTTGGACCCAAAAAGACGTTAATTTTATTGAAGAAGAAGAAGCAGCTTTTTCTTAGAGGACAAGGAAAAAGAAATGTAACAGAAAGCGAAAAAAACCCATACAGAACTGAAGATCACTTCACCTTCTCTTCTTTATTAGTTTCTCATACAGAAAAGAAAAACAAAAGCAAAATTGAACACACACACACACACACACACAATCTCTCTGGCAAAATGATGTCCACGTTGTTTTAATATATGTTGTTTAGTATTTCCAATAAGATATAATTTTTGTTAGATAAATACAGTTGCTGACCAAAATTTTTTATTTGGGAAAGAACTTTTGCTCTTTCTTTTTCAGATTCATCCCGAATTAAAAATCTTCGCATGTACAAATAAAAAGAAGAAAAATTACAACACCCAGTAAGAGTTTTATTTCACCCCAAAATAACTTTTAATGTCATAGAAGAAATAGTTTTAAGGGCATTGGAGTTGCTTGCCTTGTTGGAGGGCATTGCTGGACAATTAGACCTACTCGGGGGGCAAGAAATCGAACGGCTTAAACAAAGGTAGAAATTTACAAGATAAAAGACAAAACGAGAATAGTGTAAGCCACAAACATCACTGTCATAACGTTACATGACTGCAACTTCTCCTCTCTGGCTGGCTCTAGTCTAGACAGGTGTCCGAACTCGTTTCAATACAGGATTAAAGATGAGTTCAGATTTCGCTGAGCTGATATTACATAGAGATGGCAAAAAGTTCAGTGAAGACTAAAAGTCACATATCCCCACCCCAAAAAAAGAATGGGTACAGGGATAGAGTTGCTGGTGGTAGAGGAAGAGAGTAGGGAAAGGGGAAAAAAGCCTTGGCTTTGCAGTTTTTTGGCTGTGCAGTTTTTTGTTTGTATTCAGGAAAACAGAATTGAGCTTTTCTTAACTTCCATTTGGAAATATGATCATATAAACAATTGGTAGATTATGTATAGTTATGTTTTTCCTGTCATTTATTTTTGTAAACTTGGCATGGAAAGAAGATAAGGGAAAAATCATAGAGTGATGAAATGGTCTTTTGGGGATTTGGTGGATTCACCAAATGAGAATGAAAGGCTGAAAAAAGAAACACTTTTATACATAGTTAATTTTTACCACATTGATAGAGTAGATTAACGTATTAATTATGTGATCAACAAGATAATGTGATTAATGACAGAAATTAAACGACAAATAATGAAAAAATATAACAATTTTGAAAGTGGCATACCTCATATAGATGCCAGGAAAAATTTTCAATTGTCAGGTGATTTTGTCTTTTGGTTTATATATTAGGCTCCATATATAGCTGTTTACAGAGCTTAGAGTCATGTATTATTCTTCAAAAATGCAAAATAAATGAATGAATAAATGAAGAAGATCACGAATTTGGATCCATGAGAAATAACAATTCGCACAGATATTAATAAAAATATAAAAAGTGGTCTTAAAGCTTTCATTGTTGAAGATCATTGCCATGACAGCCGCTAATCTTGCCTTACAAGTCCGAAATTGGCCTTTTTATTTGTTCATTAGGTCGGTATTGGACCACTCCCAGAGACCAAAAGAGATAAAAATTTACTGGCTTGGAAAACTTACTAGTTTGCTGCCCTTGCTTGGACCCAAAAAGACGTTAATTATACTGAAGAAGAAGAAGAAGAAGCAGCTTTTTCTTAGAGGACATGGAAAAAGAAATGTAACAGAAACTGAAAGAAAACTGCTTAGCGGAAATGGAAAAAGAAATGTAAACAGAAAGCTAAAAAAGTCCATACAGGGCTGAAGATCACTTCGTCTTCTCTTATTTATTAGTTTCTCATAAAGAAAAGAAAAACAAAGGACGAAGGAAAACAAAAGCAAAATTGAACGCACACACACTTTCTCTGGCAAAACGATGTCCACGTTGTTTAAATATACGTTGTTTAGTATTTCCAATAAGGGCTAAGTTGTGTCAGATAAATACAGTTGCTGACAAAAAATTTTAATTTAGGAAAGAACTTTTGTTCATATTTTTTTTTTAAGATTCATCCCGAATTAAAAAATCTTCGCATGTACAAAACAAAAAAAATTAAAATACTCAGTAAGAGTTTTATTTCACCCCAAAATAACTTTTAATGTCATAGAAGAAATAGTTTTAAGGGCATTGGAGTTGCTTGCCTTGTTGGAGGGCATTGCTAGGCAACTAGACCTACTCGGGGTGCAAGAAATCGAACGGCTTAAACAAAGGTAGAAATTTACAAGATAAAAGACAAAACGAGAATAGTGTAAGCCACAAACATCACTGTCATGACGTTACATGACTGGCAACTTCTCCTCTCTGGCTGGCTCTAGTCTACACAGGTGTCCGGACTCGTTTCAAGACAGGATTAAAGATGAGTTCAGATTTCGCTGAGCTGATATTACATAGAGATGGCAAAAAGTTCAGTGAAGACTAAAAGTCACATATCCCCACCCCAAAAAAAGAATGGGTACAGGGATAGAGTTGCTGGTGGTAGAGGAAGAGAGTAGGGAAAGGGGAAAAAAGCCTTGGCTTTGCAGTTTTTTGGCTGTGCAGTTTTTTGTTTGTATTCAGGAAAACAGAATTGAGCTTTTCTTAACTTCCATTTGGAAATATGATCATATAAACAATTGGTAGATTATGTATAGTTATGTTTTTCCTGTCATTTATTTTTGTAAACTTGGCATGGAAAGAAGATAAGGGAAAAATCATAGAGTGATGAAATGGTCTTTTGGGGATTTGGTGGATTCACCAAATGAGAATGAAAGGCTGAAAAAAGAAACACTTTTATACATAGTTAATTTTTACCACATTGATAGAGTAGATTAACGTATTAATTATGTGATCAACAAGATAATGTGATTAATGACAGAAATTAAACGACAAATAATGAAAAAATATAACAATTTTGAAAGTGGCATACCTCATATAGATGCCAGGAAAAATTTTCAATTGTCAGGTGATTTTGTCTTTTGGTTTATATATTAGGCTCCATATATAGCTGTTTACAGAGCTTAGAGTCATGTATTATTCTTCAAAAATGCAAAATAAATGAATGAATAAATGAAGAAGATCACGAATTTGGATCCATGAGAAATAACAATTCGCACAGACTATTAATAAAAATATAAAAAGTGGTCTTAAAGCTTTCATTGTTGAAGATCATTGCCATGACAGCCGCTAATCTTGCCTTACAAGTCCGAAATTGGCCTTTTTATTTGTTCATTAGGTCGGTATTGGACCACTCCCAGAGACCAAAAGAGATAAAAATTTACTGGCTTGGAAAACTATACTAGTTTGCTGCCCTTGCTTGGACCCAAAAAGACGTTAATTATACTGAAGAAGAAGAAGAAGAAGCAGCTTTTTCTTAGAGGACATGGAAAAAGAAATGTAACAGAAACTGAAAGAAAACTGCTTAGCGGAAATGGAAAAAGAAATGTAAACAGAAAGCTAAAAAAGTCCATACAGGGCTGAAGATCACTTCGTCTTCTCTTATTTATTAGTTTCTCATAAAGAAAAGAAAAACAAAGGACGAAGGAAAACAAAAGCAAAATTGAACGCACACACACTTTCTCTGGCAAAACGATGTCCACGTTGTTTAAATATACGTTGTTTAGTATTTCCAATAAGGGCTAAGTTGTGTCAGATAAATACAGTTGCTGACAAAAAATTTTAATTTAGGAAAGAACTTTTGTTCATATTTTTTTTTTAAGATTCATCCCGAATTAAAAAATCTTCGCATGTACAAAACAAAAAAAATTAAAATACTCAGTAAGAGTTTTATTTCACCCCAAAATAACTTTTAATGTCATAGAAGAAATAGTTTTAAGGGCATTGGAGTTGCTTGCCTTGTTGGAGGGCATTGCTAGGCAACTAGACCTACTCGGGGTGCAAGAAATCGAACGGCTTAAACAAAGGTAGAAATTTACAAGATAAAAGACAAAACGAGAATAGTGTAAGCCACAAACATCACTGTCATGACGTTACATGACTGGCAACTTCTCCTCTCTGGCTGGCTCTAGTCTACACAGGTGTCCGGACTCGTTTCAAGACAGGATTAAAGATGAGTTCAGATTTCGCTGAGCTGATATTACATAGAGATGGCAAAAAGTTCAGTGAAGACTAAAAGTCACATATCCCCACCCCAAAAAAAGAATGGGTACAGGGATAGAGTTGCTGGTGGTAGAGGAAGAGAGTAGGGAAAGGGGAAAAAAGCCTTGGCTTTGCAGTTTTTTGGCTGTGCAGTTTTTTGTTTGTATTCAGGAAAACAGAATTGAGCTTTTCTTAACTTCCATTTGGAAATATGATCATATAAACAATTGGTAGATTATGTATAGTTATGTTTTTCCTGTCATTTATTTTTGTAAACTTGGCATGGAAAGAAGATAAGGGAAAAATCATAGAGTGATGAAATGGTCTTTTGGGGATTTGGTGGATTCACCAAATGAGAATGAAAGGCTGAAAAAAGAAACACTTTTATACATAGTTAATTTTTACCACATTGATAGAGTAGATTAACGTATTAATTATGTGATCAACAAGATAATGTGATTAATGACAGAAATTAAACGACAAATAATGAAAAAATATAACAATTTTGAAAGTGGCATACCTCATATAGATGCCAGGAAAAATTTTCAATTGTCAGGTGATTTTGTCTTTTGGTTTATATATTAGGCTCCATATATAGCTGTTTACAGAGCTTAGAGTCATGTATTATTCTTCAAAAATGCAAAATAAATGAATGAATAAATGAAGAAGATCACGAATTTGGATCCATGAGAAATAACAATTCGCACAGACTATTAATAAAAATATAAAAAGTGGTCTTAAAGCTTTCATTGTTGAAGATCATTGCCATGACAGCCGCTAATCTTGCCTTACAAGTCCGAAATTGGCCTTTTTATTTGTTCATTAGGTCGGTATTGGACCACTCCCAGAGACCAAAAGAGATAAAAATTTACTGGCTTGGAAAACTATACTAGTTTGCTGCCCTTGCTTGGACCCAAAAAGACGTTAATTATACTGAAGAAGAAGAAGAAGAAGCAGCTTTTTCTTAGAGGACATGGAAAAAGAAATGTAACAGAAACTGAAAGAAAACTGCTTAGCGGAAATGGAAAAAGAAATGTAAACAGAAAGCTAAAAAAGTCCATACAGGGCTGAAGATCACTTCGTCTTCTCTTATTTATTAGTTTCTCATAAAGAAAAGAAAAACAAAGGACGAAGGAAAACAAAAGCAAAATTGAACGCACACACACTTTCTCTGGCAAAACGATGTCCACGTTGTTTAAATATACGTTGTTTAGTATTTCCAATAAGGGCTAAGTTGTGTCAGATAAATACAGTTGCTGACAAAAAATTTTAATTTAGGAAAGAACTTTTGTTCATATTTTTTTTTTAAGATTCATCCCGAATTAAAAAATCTTCGCATGTACAAAACAAAAAAAATTAAAATACTCAGTAAGAGTTTTATTTCACCCCAAAATAACTTTTAATGTCATAGAAGAAATAGTTTTAAGGGCATTGGAGTTGCTTGCCTTGTTGGAGGGCATTGCTAGGCAACTAGACCTACTCGGGGTGCAAGAAATCGAACGGCTTAAACAAAGGTAGAAATTTACAAGATAAAAGACAAAACGAGAATAGTGTAAGCCACAAACATCACTGTCATGACGTTACATGACTGACAACTTCTCCTCTCTGGCTGGCTCTAGTCTACACAGGTGTCCGGACTCGTTTCAAGACAGGATTAAAGATGAGTTCAGATTTCGCTGAGCTGATATTACATAGAGATGGCAAAAAGTTCAGTGAAGACTAAAAGTCACATATCCCCACCCCAAAAAAAGAATGGGTACAGGGATAGAGTTGCTGGTGGTAGAGGAAGAGAGTAGGGAAAGGGGAAAAAAGCCTTGGCTTTGCAGTTTTTTGGCTGTGCAGTTTTTTGTTTGTATTCAGGAAAACAGAATTGAGCTTTTCTTAACTTCCATTTGGAAATATGATCATATAAACAATTGGTAGATTATGTATAGTTATGTTTTTCCTGTCATTTATTTTTGTAAACTTGGCATGGAAAGAAGATAAGGGAAAAATCATAGAGTGATGAAATGGTCTTTTGGGGATTTGGTGGATTCACCAAATGAGAATGAAAGGCTGAAAAAAGAAACACTTTTATACATAGTTAATTTTTACCACATTGATAGAGTAGATTAACGTATTAATTATGTGATCAACAAGATAATGTGATTAATGACAGAAATTAAACGACAAATAATGAAAAAATATAACAATTTTGAAAGTGGCATACCTCATATAGATGCCAGGAAAAATTTTCAATTGTCAGGTGATTTTGTCTTTTGGTTTATATATTAGGCTCCATATATAGCTGTTTACAGAGCTTAGAGTCATGTATTATTCTTCAAAAATGCAAAATAAATGAATGAATAAATGAAGAAGATCACGAATTTGGATCCATGAGAAATAATAATTCGCACAGATTATTAATAAAAATATAAAAAGTGGTCTTAAAGCTTTCATTGTTGAAGATCATTGCCATGACAGCCGCTAATCTTGCCTTACAAGTCCGAAATTGGCCTTTTTATTTGTTCATTAGGTCGGTATTGGACCACTCCCAGAGACCAAAAGAGATAAAAATTTACTGGCTTGGAAAACTTTACTAGTTTGCTGCCCTTGCTTGGACCCAAAAAGACGTTAATTATACTGAAAGAAGAAGAAGCAGCTTTTTCTTAGAGGACATGGAAAAAGAAATGTAACAGAAACTGAAAGAAAACTGCTTAGCGGAAATGGAAAAAGAAATGTAAACAGAAAGCTAAAAAAGTCCATACAGGGCTGAAGATCACTTCGTCTTCTCTTATTTATTAGTTTCTCATAAAGAAAAGAAAAACAAAGGACGAAGGAAAACAAAAGCAAAATTGAACGCACACACACTTTCTCTGGCAAAACGATGTCCACGTTGTTTAAATATACGTTGTTTAGTATTTCCAATAAGGGCTAAGTTGTGTCAGATAAATACAGTTGCTGACAAAAAATTTTAATTTAGGAAAGAACTTTTGTTCATATTTTTTTTTTAAGATTCATCCCGAATTAAAAAATCTTCGCATGTACAAAACAAAAAAAATTAAAATACTCAGTAAGAGTTTTATTTCACCCCAAAATAACTTTTAATGTCATAGAAGAAATAGTTTTAAGGGCATTGGAGTTGCTTGCCTTGTTGGAGGGCATTGCTAGGCAACTAGACCTACTCGGGGTGCAAGAAATCGAACGGCTTAAACAAAGGTAGAAATTTACAAGATAAAAGACAAAACGAGAATAGTGTAAGCCACAAACATCACTGTCATGACGTTACATGACTGACAACTTCTCCTCTCTGGCTGGCTCTAGTCTACACAGGTGTCCGGACTCGTTTCAAGACAGGATTAAAGATGAGTTCAGATTTCGCTGAGCTGATATTACATAGAGATGGCAAAAAGTTCAGTGAAGACTAAAAGTCACATATCCCCACCCCAAAAAAAGAATGGGTACAGGGATAGAGTTGCTGGTGGTAGAGGAAGAGAGTAGGGAAAGGGGAAAAAAGCCTTGGCTTTGCAGTTTTTTGGCTGTGCAGTTTTTTGTTTGTATTCAGGAAAACAGAATTGAGCTTTTCTTAACTTCCATTTGGAAATATGATCATATAAACAATTGGTAGATTATGTATAGTTATGTTTTTCCTGTCATTTATTTTTGTAAACTTGGCATGGAAAGAAGATAAGGGAAAAATCATAGAGTGATGAAATGGTCTTTTGGGGATTTGGTGGATTCACCAAATGAGAATGAAAGGCTGAAAAAAGAAACACTTTTATACATAGTTAATTTTTACCACATTGATAGAGTAGATTAACGTATTAATTATGTGATCAACAAGATAATGTGATTAATGACAGAAATTAAACGACAAATAATGAAAAAATATAACAATTTTGAAAGTGGCATACCTCATATAGATGCCAGGAAAAATTTTCAATTGTCAGGTGATTTTGTCTTTTGGTTTATATATTAGGCTCCATATATAGCTGTTTACAGAGCTTAGAGTCATGTATTATTCTTCAAAAATGCAAAATAAATGAATGAATAAATGAAGAAGATCACGAATTTGGATCCATGAGAAATAATAATTCGCACAGATTATTAATAAAAATATAAAAAGTGGTCTTAAAGCTTTCATTGTTGAAGATCATTGCCATGACAGCCGCTAATCTTGCCTTACAAGTCCGAAATTGGCCTTTTTATTTGTTCATTAGGTCGGTATTGGACCACTCCCAGAGACCAAAAGAGATAAAAATTTACTGGCTTGGAAAACTATACTAGTTTGCTGCCCTTGCTTGGACCCAAAAAGACGTTAATTATACTGAAGAAGAAGAAGAAGAAGCAGCTTTTTCTTAGAGGACATGGAAAAAGAAATGTAACAGAAACTGAAAGAAAACTGCTTAGCGGAAATGGAAAAAGAAATGTAAACAGAAAGCTAAAAAAGTCCATACAGGGCTGAAGATCACTTCGTCTTCTCTTATTTATTAGTTTCTCATAAAGAAAAGAAAAACAAAGGACGAAGGAAAACAAAAGCAAAATTGAACGCACACACACTTTCTCTGGCAAAACGATGTCCACGTTGTTTAAATATACGTTGTTTAGTATTTCCAATAAGGGCTAAGTTGTGTCAGATAAATACAGTTGCTGACAAAAAATTTTAATTTAGGAAAGAACTTTTGTTCATATTTTTTTTTTAAGATTCATCCCGAATTAAAAAATCTTCGCATGTACAAAACAAAAAAAATTAAAATACTCAGTAAGAGTTTTATTTCACCCCAAAATAACTTTTAATGTCATAGAAGAAATAGTTTTAAGGGCATTGGAGTTGCTTGCCTTGTTGGAGGGCATTGCTAGGCAACTAGACCTACTCGGGGTGCAAGAAATCGAACGGCTTAAACAAAGGTAGAAATTTACAAGATAAAAGACAAAACGAGAATAGTGTAAGCCACAAACATCACTGTCATGACGTTACATGACTGGCAACTTCTCCTTTCTGGCTGGCTCTAGTCTACACAGGTGTCCGGACTCGTTTCAAGACAGGATTAAAGATGAGTTCAGATTTCGCTGAGCTGATATTACATAGAGATGGCAAAAAGTTCAGTGAAGACTAAAAGTCACATATCCCCACCCCAAAAAAAGAATGGGTACAGGGATAGAGTTGCTGGTGGTAGAGGAAGAGAGTAGGGAAAGGGGAAAAAAGCCTTGGCTTTGCAGTTTTTTGGCTGTGCAGTTTTTTGTTTGTATTCAGGAAAACAGAATTGAGCTTTTCTTAACTTCCATTTGGAAATATGATCATATAAACAATTGGTAGATTATGTATAGTTATGTTTTTCCTGTCATTTATTTTTGTAAACTTGGCATGGAAAGAAGATAAGGGAAAAATCATAGAGTGATGAAATGGTCTTTTGGGGATTTGGTGGATTCACCAAATGAGAATGAAAGGCTGAAAAAAGAAACACTTTTATACATAGTTAATTTTTACCACATTGATAGAGTAGATTAACGTATTAATTATGTGATCAACAAGATAATGTGATTAATGACAGAAATTAAACGACAAATAATGAAAAAATATAACAATTTTGAAAGTGGCATACCTCATATAGATGCCAGGAAAAATTTTCAATTGTCAGGTGATTTTGTCTTTTGGTTTATATATTAGGCTCCATATATAGCTGTTTACAGAGCTTAGAGTCATGTATTATTCTTCAAAAATGCAAAATAAATGAATGAATAAATGAAGAAGATCACGAATTTGGATCCATGAGAAATAATAATTCGCACAGATTATTAATAAAAATATAAAAAGTGGTCTTAAAGCTTTCATTGTTGAAGATCATTGCCATGACAGCCGCTAATCTTGCCTTACAAGTCCGAAATTGGCCTTTTTATTTGTTCATTAGGTCGGTATTGGACCACTCCCAGAGACCAAAAGAGATAAAAATTTACTGGCTTGGAAAACTTTACTAGTTTGCTGCCCTTGCTTGGACCCAAAAAGACGTTAATTATACTGAAGAAGAAGAAGAAGATGAAGCAACTTTTTCTTAGAGGACATGGAAAAAGAAATGTAACAGAAACTGAAAGAAAACTGCTTAGCGGAAATGGAAAAAGAAATGTAAACAGAAAGCTAAAAAAGTCCATACAGGGCTGAAGATCACTTCGTCTTCTCTTATTTATTAGTTTCTCATAAAGAAAAGAAAAACAAAGGACGAAGGAAAACAAAAGCAAAATTGAACGCACACACACTTTCTCTGGCAAAACGATGTCCACGTTGTTTAAATATACGTTGTTTAGTATTTCCAATAAGGGCTAAGTTGTGTCAGATAAATACAGTTGCTGACAAAAAATTTTAATTTAGGAAAGAACTTTTGTTCATATTTTTTTTTTAAGATTCATCCCGAATTAAAAAATCTTCGCATGTACAAAACAAAAAAAATTAAAATACTCAGTAAGAGTTTTATTTCACCCCAAAATAACTTTTAATGTCATAGAAGAAATAGTTTTAAGGGCATTGGAGTTGCTTGCCTTGTTGGAGGGCATTGCTAGGCAACTAGACCTACTCGGGGTGCAAGAAATCGAACGGCTTAAACAAAGGTAGAAATTTACAAGATAAAAGACAAAACGAGAATAGTGTAAGCCACAAACATCACTGTCATGACGTTACATGACTGGCAACTTCTCCTTTCTGGCTGGCTCTAGTCTACACAGGTGTCCGGACTCGTTTCAAGACAGGATTAAAGATGAGTTCAGATTTCGCTGAGCTGATATTACATAGAGATGGCAAAAAGTTCAGTGAAGACTAAAAGTCACATATCCCCACCCCAAAAAAAGAATGGGTACAGGGATAGAGTTGCTGGTGGTAGAGGAAGAGAGTAGGGAAAGGGGAAAAAAGCCTTGGCTTTGCAGTTTTTTGGCTGTGCAGTTTTTTGTTTGTATTCAGGAAAACAGAATTGAGCTTTTCTTAACTTCCATTTGGAAATATGATCATATAAACAATTGGTAGATTATGTATAGTTATGTTTTTCCTGTCATTTATTTTTGTAAACTTGGCATGGAAAGAAGATAAGGGAAAAATCATAGAGTGATGAAATGGTCTTTTGGGGATTTGGTGGATTCACCAAATGAGAATGAAAGGCTGAAAAAAGAAACACTTTTATACATAGTTAATTTTTACCACATTGATAGAGTAGATTAACGTATTAATTATGTGATCAACAAGATAATGTGATTAATGACAGAAATTAAACGACAAATAATGAAAAAAATATAACAATTTTGAAAGTGGCATACCTCATATACCTGCCAGGAAAATTTTGCATTTGTCAGGTGATTTTGTCTTTTGGTTTATATATTAGGCTCTATATATAGCTGTTTACAGAGTTTGGAGTTATGTAGTATTCTTCAAAAATGCAAAATGAATAAATGAAGAAGATCCCAAATTTGGATTCATGAGAAATAATAATTCGCACAGATTATTAATAAAAATATAAAAAGGGGTCTTAAAGCTTTCATTGTTGAAGATCATTGTCATGACAGCCGCTAATCTTGCCTTACAAGTCCCAAATTGGCCTTTTTATTTGTTCATTAGGTCGGTATTGGACCACTCCTTGTGACCAAAGGAGACAAAAATTTATGGCTTGGAAAACTTTACTAGTTTGCTGCCACTGCTTGGACCCAAAAAGACGTTAATTATACTGAAGAAGAAGAAGAAGAAGCAGCTTTTTCTTAGAGGACATGGAAAAAGAAATGTAACAGAAACTGAAAGAAAACTGCTTAGCGGAAATGGAAAAAGAAATGTAAACAGAAAGCTAAAAAAGTCCATACAGGGCTGAAGATCACTTCGTCTTCTCTTATTTATTAGTTTCTCATAAAGAAAAGAAAAACAAAGGACGAAGGAAAACAAAAGCAAAATTGAACACACACACACTGTCTCTGGCAAAATGATGTCCACGTTGTTTAAATATACGTTGTTTAGTATTTCCAATAAGGGCTAAGTTGTGTCAGATAAATACAGTTGCTGACAAAAAATTTTAATTTAGGAAAGAACTTTTGTTCATATTTTTTTTTTAAGATTCATCCCGAATTAAAAAATCTTCGCATGTACAAAACAAAAAAAATTAAAATACTCAGTAAGAGTTTTATTTCACCCCAAAATAACTTTTAATGTCATAGAAGAAATAGTTTTAAGGGCATTGGAGTTGCTTGCCTTGTTGGAGGGCATTGCTAGGCAACTAGACCTACTCGGGGTGCAAGAAATCGAACGGCTTAAACAAAGGTAGAAATTTACAAGATAAAAGACAAAACGAGAATAGTGTAAGCCACAAACATCACTGTCATGACGTTACATGACTGGCAACTTCTCCTCTCTGGCTGGCTCTAGTCTACACAGGTGTCCGGACTCGTTTCAAGACAGGATTAAGGATGAGTTCAGATTTCGCTGAGCTGATATTACATAGAGATGGCAAAAAGTTCAGTGAAGACTAAAAGTCACATATCCCCACCCCAAAAAAAGAATGGGTACAGGGATAGAGTTGCTGGTGGTAGAGGAAGAGAGTAGGGAAAGGGGAAAAAAGCCTTGGCTTTGCAGTTTTTTGGCTGTGCAGTTTTTTGTTTGTATTCAGGAAAACAGAATTGAGCTTTTCTTAACTTCCATTTGGAAATATGATCATATAAACAATTGGTAGATTATGTATAGTTATGTTTTTCCTGTCATTTATTTTTGTAAACTTGGCATGGAAAGAAGATAAGGGAAAAATCATAGAGTGATGAAATGGTCTTTTGGGGATTTGGTGGATTCACCAAATGAGAATGAAAGGCTGAAAAAAGAAACACTTTTATACATAGTTAATTTTTACCACATTGATAGAGTAGATTAACGTATTAATTATGTGATCAACAAGATAATGTGATTAATGACAGAAATTAAACGACAAATAATGAAAAAATATAACAATTTTGAAAGTGGCATACCTCATATAGATGCCAGGAAAAATTTTCAATTGTCAGGTGATTTTGTCTTTTGGTTTATATATTAGGCTCCATATATAGCTGTTTACAGAGCTTAGAGTCATGTATTATTCTTCAAAAATGCAAAATAAATGAATGAATAAATGAAGAAGATCACGAATTTGGATCCATGAGAAATAACAATTCGCACAGACTATTAATAAAAATATAAAAAGTGGTCTTAAAGCTTTCATTGTTGAAGATCATTGCCATGACAGCCGCTAATCTTGCCTTACAAGTCCGAAATTGGCCTTTTTATTTGTTCATTAGGTCGGTATTGGACCACTCCCAGAGACCAAAAGAGATAAAAATTTACTGGCTTGGAAAACTTTACTAGTTTGCTGCCCTTGCTTGGACCCAAAAAGACGTTAATTATACTGAAGAAGAAGAAGAAGAAGCAGCTTTTTCTTAGAGGACATGGAAAAAGAAATGTAACAGAAACTGAAAGAAAACTGCTTAGCGGAAATGGAAAAAGAAATGTAAACAGAAAGCTAAAAAAGTCCATACAGGGCTGAAGATCACTTCGTCTTCTCTTATTTATTAGTTTCTCATAAAGAAAAGAAAAACAAAGGACGAAGGAAAACAAAAGCAAAATTGAACGCACACACACTTTCTCTGGCAAAACGATGTCCACGTTGTTTAAATATACGTTGTTTAGTATTTCCAATAAGGGCTAAGTTGTGTCAGATAAATACAGTTGCTGACAAAAAATTTTAATTTAGGAAAGAACTTTTGTTCATATTTTTTTTTTAAGATTCATCCCGAATTAAAAAATCTTCGCATGTACAAAACAAAAAAAATTAAAATACTCAGTAAGAGTTTTATTTCACCCCAAAATAACTTTTAATGTCATAGAAGAAATAGTTTTAAGGGCATTGGAGTTGCTTGCCTTGTTGGAGGGCATTGCTAGGCAACTAGACCTACTCGGGGGGCAAGAAATCGAACGGCTTAAACAAAGGTAGAAATTTACAAGATAAAAGACAAAACGAGAATAGTGTAAGCCACAAACATCACTGTCATAACGTTACATGACTGACAACTTCTCCTCTCTGGCTGGCTCTAGTCTAGACAAGTGTCCGAACTCGTTTCAAGACAGGATTAAAGATGAGTTCAGATTTCGCTGAGCTGATATTACATAGAGATGGCAAAAAGTTCAGTGAAGACTAAAAGTCACATATCCCCACCCCAAAAAAAGAAAGGGCACAGGGATAGAGTTGCTGGTGGTAGAGGAAGAGAGTAGGGAAAGGGGAAAAAAGCCTTGGCTTTGCAGTTTTTTGGCTGTGCAGTTTTTTGTTTGTATTCAGGAAAACAGAATTGAGCTTTTCTTAGCTTCCATTTGGAAATATGATCATATAAACAATTGGTAGAATATGTATAGTTATGTTTTTCCTGTCATTTATTTTTGTAAACTTGGCATGAAAGAAGATAAGGGAAAAATCATAGAGTGATGAAATGGTCTTTTGGGGATTTGGTGGATTCACCAAATGAGAATGAAAGGCTGAAAAAAGAAACACTTTTATACATAGTTAATTTTTACCACATTGATAGAGTAGATTAACGTATTAATTATGTGATCAACAAGATAATGTGATTAATGACAGAAATTAAACGACAAATAATGAAAAAATATAACAATTTTGAAAGTGGCATACCTCATATAGATGCCAGGAAAAATTTTCAATTGTCAGGTGATTTTGTCTTTTGGTTTATATATTAGGCTCTATATATAGCTGTTTACAGAGTTTAGAGTCATGTATTATTCTTCAAAAATGCAAAATAAATGAATGAATAAATGAAGAAGATCACGAATTTGGATCCATGAGAAATAATAATTCGCACAGATTATTAATAAAAATATAAAAAGTGGTCTTAAAGCTTTCATTGTTGAAGATCATTGCCATGACAGCCGCTAATCTTGCCTTACAAGTCCGAAATTGGCCTTTTTATTTGTTCATTAGGTCGGTATTGGACCACTCCCAGTGACCAAAAGAGATAAAAATTTACTGGCTTGGAAAACTTTACTAGTTTGCTGCCCTTGCTTGGACCCAAAAAGACGTTAATTATACTGAAGAAGAAGAAGAAGCAGCTTTTTCTTAGAGGACATGGAAAAAGAAATGTAACAGAAACTGAAAAAAACTGCTTAGCGGAAATGGAAAAAGAAATGTAAACAGAAAGCTAAAAAAGTCCATACAGGGCTGAAGATCACTTCGTCTTCTCTTATTTATTAGTTTCTCATAAAGAAAAGAAAAACAAAGGACGAAGGAAAACAAAAGCAAAATTGACACACACACACTTCTCTGGCAAAATGATGTCCACGTTGTTTAAATATACGTTGTTTAGTATTTCCAATAAGGGCTAAGTTGTGTCAGATAAATACAGTTGCTGACAAAAAATTTTAATTTAGGAAAGAACTTTTGTTCTATTTTTTTTTTAAGATTCATCCCGAATTAAAAAATCTTCGCATGTACAAAACAAAAAAAATTAAAATACTCAGTAAGAGTTTTATTTCACCCCAAAATAACTTTTAATGTCATAGAAGAAATAGTTTTAAGGGCATTGGAGTTGCTTGCCTTGTTGGAGGGCATTGCTAGGCAACTAGACCTACTCGGGGGGCAAGAAATCGAACGGCTTAAACAAAGGTAGAAATTTACAAGATAAAAGACAAAACGAGAATAGTGTAAGCCACAAACATCACTGTCATAACGTTACATGACTGACAACTTCTCCTCTCTGGCTGGCTCTAGTCTACACAGGTGTCCGGACTCGTTTCAAGACAGGATTAAAGATGAGTTCAGATTTCGCTGAGCTGATATTACATAGAGATGGCAAAAAGTTCAGTGAAGACTAAAAGTCACATATCCCCACCCCAAAAAAAGAATGGGTACAGGGATAGAGTTGCTGGTGGTAGAGGAAGAGAGTAGGGAAAGGGGAAAAAAGCCTTGGCTTTGCAGTTTTTTGGCTGTGCAGTTTTTTGTTTGTATTCAGGAAAACAGAATTGAGCTTTTCTTAACTTCCATTTGGAAATATGATCATATAAACAATTGGTAGATTATGTATAGTTATGTTTTTCCTGTCATTTATTTTTGTAAACTTGGCATGGAAAGAAGATAAGGGAAAAATCATAGAGTGATGAAATGGTCTTTTGGGGATTTGGTGGATTCACCAAATGAGAATGAAAGGCTGAAAAAAGAAACACTTTTATACATAGTTAATTTTTACCACATTGATAGAGTAGATTAACGTATTAATTATGTGATCAACAAGATAATGTGATTAATGACAGAAATTAAACGACAAATAATGAAAAAATATAACAATTTTGAAAGTGGCATACCTCATATAGATGCCAGGAAAAATTTTCAATTGTCAGGTGATTTTGTCTTTTGGTTTATATATTAGGCTCCATATATAGCTGTTTACAGAGCTTAGAGTCATGTATTATTCTTCAAAAATGCAAAATAAATGAATGAATAAATGAAGAAGATCACGAATTTGGATCCATGAGAAATAATAATTCGCACAGATTATTAATAAAAATATAAAAAGTGGTCTTAAAGCTTTCATTGTTGAAGATCATTGCCATGACAGCCGCTAATCTTGCCTTACAAGTCCGAAATTGGCCTTTTTATTTGTTCATTAGGTCGGTATTGGACCACTCCCAGAGACCAAAAGAGATAAAAATTTACTGGCTTGGAAAACTTTACTAGTTTGCTGCCCTTGCTTGGACCCAAAAAGACGTTAATTATACTGAAGAAGAAGAAGAAGAAGCAGCTTTTTCTTAGAGGACATGGAAAAAGAAATGTAACAGAAACTGAAAGAAAACTGCTTAGCGGAAATGGAAAAAGAAATGTAAACAGAAAGCTAAAAAAGTCCATACAGGGCTGAAGATCACTTCGTCTTCTCTTATTTATTAGTTTCTCATAAAGAAAAGAAAAACAAAGGACGAAGGAAAACAAAAGCAAAATTGAACGCACACACACTTTCTCTGGCAAAACGATGTCCACGTTGTTTAAATATACGTTGTTTAGTATTTCCAATAAGGGCTAAGTTGTGTCAGATAAATACAGTTGCTGACAAAAAATTTTAATTTAGGAAAGAACTTTTGTTCATATTTTTTTTTTAAGATTCATCCCGAATTAAAAAATCTTCGCATGTACAAAACAAAAAAAATTAAAATACTCAGTAAGAGTTTTATTTCACCCCAAAATAACTTTTAATGTCATAGAAGAAATAGTTTTAAGGGCATTGGAGTTGCTTGCCTTGTTGGAGGGCATTGCTAGGCAACTAGACCTACTCGGGGTGCAAGAAATCGAACGGCTTAAACAAAGGTAGAAATTTACAAGATAAAAGACAAAACGAGAATAGTGTAAGCCACAAACATCACTGTCATGACGTTACATGACTGGCAACTTCTCCTTTCTGGCTGGCTCTAGTCTACACAGGTGTCCGGACTCGTTTCAAGACAGGATTAAAGATGAGTTCAGATTTCGCTGAGCTGATATTACATAGAGATGGCAAAAAGTTCAGTGAAGACTAAAAGTCACATATCCCCACCCCAAAAAAAGAATGGGTACAGGGATAGAGTTGCTGGTGGTAGAGGAAGAGAGTAGGGAAAGGGGAAAAAAGCCTTGGCTTTGCAGTTTTTTGGCTGTGCAGTTTTTTGTTTGTATTCAGGAAAACAGAATTGAGCTTTTCTTAACTTCCATTTGGAAATATGATCATATAAACAATTGGTAGATTATGTATAGTTATGTTTTTCCTGTCATTTATTTTTGTAAACTTGGCATGGAAAGAAGATAAGGGAAAAATCATAGAGTGATGAAATGGTCTTTTGGGGATTTGGTGGATTCACCAAATGAGAATGAAAGGCTGAAAAAAGAAACACTTTTATACATAGTTAATTTTTACCACATTGATAGAGTAGATTAACGTATTAATTATGTGATCAACAAGATAATGTGATTAATGACAGAAATTAAACGACAAATAATGAAAAAATATAACAATTTTGAAAGTGGCATACCTCATATAGATGCCAGGAAAAATTTTCAATTGTCAGGTGATTTTGTCTTTTGGTTTATATATTAGGCTCCATATATAGCTGTTTACAGAGCTTAGAGTCATGTATTATTCTTCAAAAATGCAAAATAAATGAATGAATAAATGAAGAAGATCACGAATTTGGATCCATGAGAAATAATAATTCGCACAGATTATTAATAAAAATATAAAAAGTGGTCTTAAAGCTTTCATTGTTGAAGATCATTGCCATGACAGCCGCTAATCTTGCCTTACAAGTCCGAAATTGGCCTTTTTATTTGTTCATTAGGTCGGTATTGGACCACTCCCAGAGACCAAAAGAGATAAAAATTTACTGGCTTGGAAAACTTTACTAGTTTGCTGCCCTTGCTTGGACCCAAAAAGACGTTAATTATACTGAAGAAGAAGAAGAAGATGAAGCAACTTTTTCTTAGAGGACATGGAAAAAGAAATGTAACAGAAACTGAAAGAAAACTGCTTAGCGGAAATGGAAAAAGAAATGTAAACAGAAAGCTAAAAAAGTCCATACAGGGCTGAAGATCACTTCGTCTTCTCTTATTTATTAGTTTCTCATAAAGAAAAGAAAAACAAAGGACGAAGGAAAACAAAAGCAAAATTGAACGCACACACACTTTCTCTGGCAAAACGATGTCCACGTTGTTTAAATATACGTTGTTTAGTATTTCCAATAAGGGCTAAGTTGTGTCAGATAAATACAGTTGCTGACAAAAAATTTTAATTTAGGAAAGAACTTTTGTTCATATTTTTTTTTTAAGATTCATCCCGAATTAAAAAATCTTCGCATGTACAAAACAAAAAAAATTAAAATACTCAGTAAGAGTTTTATTTCACCCCAAAATAACTTTTAATGTCATAGAAGAAATAGTTTTAAGGGCATTGGAGTTGCTTGCCTTGTTGGAGGGCATTGCTAGGCAACTAGACCTACTCGGGGTGCAAGAAATCGAACGGCTTAAACAAAGGTAGAAATTTACAAGATAAAAGACAAAACGAGAATAGTGTAAGCCACAAACATCACTGTCATGACGTTACATGACTGACAACTTCTCCTCTCTGGCTGGCTCTAGTCTACACAGGTGTCCGGACTCGTTTCAAGACAGGATTAAAGATGAGTTCAGATTTCGCTGAGCTGATATTACATAGAGATGGCAAAAAGTTCAGTGAAGACTAAAAGTCACATATCCCCACCCCAAAAAAAGAATGGGTACAGGGATAGAGTTGCTGGTGGTAGAGGAAGAGAGTAGGGAAAGGGGAAAAAAGCCTTGGCTTTGCAGTTTTTTGGCTGTGCAGTTTTTTGTTTGTATTCAGGAAAACAGAATTGAGCTTTTCTTAACTTCCATTTGGAAATATGATCATATAAACAATTGGTAGATTATGTATAGTTATGTTTTTCCTGTCATTTATTTTTGTAAACTTGGCATGGAAAGAAGATAAGGGAAAAATCATAGAGTGATGAAATGGTCTTTTGGGGATTTGGTGGATTCACCAAATGAGAATGAAAGGCTGAAAAAAGAAACACTTTTGTACATAGTTAATTTTTACCACATTGATAGAGTAGATTAATGTATTAATTATGTGATCAACAAGATAATGTGATTAATGACAGAAATTAAACGACAAATAATGAAAAAATATAACAATTTTGAAAGTGGCATACCTCATATAGATGCCAGGAAAAATTTTCAATTGTCAGGTGATTTTGTCTTTTGGTTTATATATTAGGCTCCATATATAGCTGTTTACAGAGCTTAGAGTCATGTATTATTCTTCAAAAATGCAAAATAAATGAATGAATAAATGAAGAAGATCACGAATTTGGATCCATGAGAAATAATAATTCGCACAGATTATTAATAAAAATATAAAAAGTGGTCTTAAAGCTTTCATTGTTGAAGATCATTGCCATGACAGCCGCTAATCTTGCCTTACAAGTCCGAAATTGGCCTTTTTATTTGTTCATTAGGTCGGTATTGGACCACTCCCAGAGACCAAAAGAGATAAAAATTTACTGGCTTGGAAAACTTTACTAGTTTGCTGCCCTTGCTTGGACCCAAAAAGACGTTAATTATACTGAAGAAGAAGAAGAAGATGAAGCAACTTTTTCTTAGAGGACATGGAAAAAGAAATGTAACAGAAACTGAAAGAAAACTGCTTAGCGGAAATGGAAAAAGAAATGTAAACAGAAAGCTAAAAAAGTCCATACAGGGCTGAAGATCACTTCGTCTTCTCTTATTTATTAGTTTCTCATAAAGAAAAGAAAAACAAAGGACGAAGGAAAACAAAAGCAAAATTGAACGCACACACACTTTCTCTGGCAAAACGATGTCCACGTTGTTTAAATATACGTTGTTTAGTATTTCCAATAAGGGCTAAGTTGTGTCAGATAAATACAGTTGCTGACAAAAAATTTTAATTTAGGAAAGAACTTTTGTTCATATTTTTTTTTTAAGATTCATCCCGAATTAAAAAATCTTCGCATGTACAAAACAAAAAAAATTAAAATACTCAGTAAGAGTTTTATTTCACCCCAAAATAACTTTTAATGTCATAGAAGAAATAGTTTTAAGGGCATTGGAGTTGCTTGCCTTGTTGGAGGGCATTGCTAGGCAACTAGACCTACTCGGGGTGCAAGAAATCGAACGGCTTAAACAAAGGTAGAAATTTACAAGATAAAAGACAAAACGAGAATAGTGTAAGCCACAAACATCACTGTCATGACGTTACATGACTGGCAACTTCTCCTCTCTGGCTGGCTCTAGTCTACACAGGTGTCCGGACTCGTTTCAAGACAGGATTAAGGATGAGTTCAGATTTCGCTGAGCTGATATTACATAGAGATGGCAAAAAGTTCAGTGAAGACTAAAAGTCACATATCCCCACCCCAAAAAAAGAATGGGTACAGGGATAGAGTTGCTGGTGGTAGAGGAAGAGAGTAGGGAAAGGGGAAAAAAGCCTTGGCTTTGCAGTTTTTTGGCTGTGCAGTTTTTTGTTTGTATTCAGGAAAACAGAATTGAGCTTTTCTTAACTTCCATTTGGAAATATGATCATATAAACAATTGGTAGATTATGTATAGTTATGTTTTTCCTGTCATTTATTTTTGTAAACTTGGCATGGAAAGAAGATAAGGGAAAAATCATAGAGTGATGAAATGGTCTTTTGGGGATTTGGTGGATTCACCAAATGAGAATGAAAGGCTGAAAAAAGAAACACTTTTATACATAGTTAATTTTTACCACATTGATAGAGTAGATTAACGTATTAATTATGTGATCAACAAGATAATGTGATTAATGACAGAAATTAAACGACAAATAATGAAAAAATATAACAATTTTGAAAGTGGCATACCTCATATAGATGCCAGGAAAAATTTTCAATTGTCAGGTGATTTTGTCTTTTGGTTTATATATTAGGCTCCATATATAGCTGTTTACAGAGCTTAGAGTCATGTATTATTCTTCAAAAATGCAAAATAAATGAATGAATAAATGAAGAAGATCACGAATTTGGATCCATGAGAAATAATAATTCGCACAGATTATTAATAAAAATATAAAAAGTGGTCTAAAAGCTTTCATTGTTGAAGATCATTGCCATTACAGCCGCTAATCTTGCCTGACAAGTCTGAAATTGGCCTTTTTATTTGTTCATTAGGTCGGTATTGGACCACTCCATGTGACCAAAAGAGATAAAAATTTACTGGCTTGGAAAACTTTACTTGTTTGCTGCCCTTGCTTGGACCCAAAAAGACGTTAATTATACTGAAGAAGAAGAAGAAGATGAAGCAACTTTTTCTTAGAGGACATGGAAAAAGAAATGTAACAGAAACTGAAAGAAAACTGCTTAGCGGAAATGGAAAAAGAAATGTAAACAGAAAGCTAAAAAAGTCCATACAGGACTGAAGATCACTTCGTCTTCTCTTATTTATTAGTTTGTCATAAAGAAAAGGAAAACAAAGGACGAAGGAAAACAAAAGCAAAATTGAACACACACACACTCTCTGTGGCAAAACGATGTCCACGTTGTTTAAATATACGTTGTTTAGTATTTCCAATAAGGGCTAAGTTGTGTCAGATAAATACAGTTGCTGATAAAAAATTTTAATTTAGGAAAGAACTTTTGTTCTTATTTTTTTTTTAAGATTCATCCCGAATTAAAAAATCTTCGCATGTACAAAAAAAAAATTAAAATACCCAATAAGAGTTTTATTTCACCCCAAAATAACTTTTGTACATTTCTACCTTTGTTTAAGCCGTTCGATTTCTTGCCCCCCGAGTAGGTCTAGTTGCCTAGTAATGCCCTCCAACAAGGCAAGCAACTCCAATGCCCTTAAAACTATTTCTTCTATGACATTAAAAGTTATTTTGGGGTGAAATAAAACTCTTACTGGGTGTTTTAATTTTTCTTCTTCTTTTTTTTTTGTACTTGCGAAGATTTTTAATTCGAGAGGAATCTGAAAAAAAAGAGCAAAAGTTCTTTCCCAAATTAAAAATTTTTGTCAGCAACTGTATCTATCTAACAAAAATTATATCTTATTGGAAATACTAAACAACATATATTAAAACAACGTGGACATCATTTTGCCAGAGAGATTGTGTGTGTGTGTGTGTGTGTGTTCAATTTTGCTTTTGTTTTTCTTTTCTGTATGAGAAACTAATAAAGAAGTGAAGGCGATGTGATCTTCAGTTCTGTACGGGTTTTTTTCGCTTTCTGTTACATTTCTTTTTCCATGTCCTCTAAGAAAAAGCTGCTGCTTCTTCTTCTTCAATATAATTAACATCTTTTTGGGTCCAAGCAGTGGCAGCAAACTAGTAAAGTTTTTCAAGCCAAAAATTTTTTGTCTCCTCTGGTCACAAGGAGTGGTCCAATACCGACCTCATGAACAAATAAAAAGGCCAATTTGGGACTTGTAAGGCAAGATTAGCGGCTGTCATGACAATGATCTTCAACAATGAAAGCTTTAAGACCCCTTTTTATATTTTTATTAATAATCTGTGCGAATTATTATTTCTCCTGAATCCAAATTTGTGATCTTCTTCATTTATTCATTTATTTATTTTGCATTTTTGAAGAATACTACATAACTCCAAACTCTGTAAACAGCTACATACAGAGCCTAATATATAAACCAAAAGACAAAATCAACTGACAATTGCAAAATTTTCCTGGCAGGTATATGAGGTATGCCACTTTCAAAATTGTTATATTTTTTCATTATTTGTCGTTTAATTTCTGTCATTAATCACATTATCTTGTTGATCACATAATTAATACGTTAATCTACTCTATCAATGTGGTAAAAATTAACTATGTATAAAAGTGTTTCTTTTTTCAGCCTTTCATTCACATTTGGTGAATCCACCAAATCCCCAAAAGACCATTTCATCACTCTATGATTTTTACCTTATCTTCTTTGTATGCCAAGTTTACAAAAATAAATGACAGGAAAAACATAACTATACATGTTCTACCAATTGTTTATATATGATCATATTTCCAAATGGAAGCTAAGAAAAGCTCAATTCTGTTTTCCTGAATACAAACAAAAAACTGCACAACCAAAAAACTGCAAAGCCATGGCTTTTTTCCCCTTTCCCTTCTCTCTTCCGCTACCACCAGCAACTCTATCCCTGTGCCCTTTCTTTTTTTGGGGTGGGGATATGTGACTTTTAGTCTTCACTGAACTTTTTGCCATCTCTATGTAATATCAGCTCAGCGAAATCTGAACTCATCTTTAATCCTGTATTGAAACGAGTTCGGACACCTGTCTAGACTGGAGCCAGCCAGAGAGGAGAAGTTGTCAGTCATGTAACGTTATGACAGTGATGTTTGTGATTTACAGTATTCTCATTTTGTCTTTTATCTTGTAAATTTCTACCTTTGTTTAAGCCGTTCGATTTCTTGCCCCCCGAGTAGGTCTAGTTGCCCAGCAATGCCCTCCAACATGGCAAGCAACTCCAATGCTCTAAAAACTATTTCTTCTATGACATTAAAAGTTATTTTGGGGTGAAATAAAACTCTTACTGGGTGTTTTAATTTTTCTTCTTTTTTTTTTTTGTATATGCGAAGATTTTTAATTCAGGATGAATCTGAAAAACAAAGAGCAAAAGTTCTTTCCCAAATTAAAAATTTTTGTCAGCAACGGTATTTATCTAACAAAAATTATATCTTATTGGAAATACTAAACAACATATATTAAAACAACGTGGACATCATTTTGCCTGAGAGATTGTGTGTGTGTGTGTGTGTGTTGAATTTTGCTTTTGTTTATCTTTTTTGTATGAGAAACTAATAAAGAAGAGAAGAGGAAGTGATCTTCATTTCTGTACGGGTTTTTTTCGCATTCTGTTACATTTCTTTTTACATGTCCTCTAAGAAAAAGTTGCTGTTTCTTCTTCTTCTTCTTCTTCAATATAATTAACGTCTTTTTGGGTCTAAGCAGTGGCAGCAAACTAGTAAAGTTTTCCAAGCCAATAAATTTTTGTCACCTTTGGTCACGAGGAGTGGTCCAATACCGAACTCATGAACAAATAAAATGGCCAATTTGGGACTTGTAAGGCAAGATTAGCGGCTGTCATGGCAATGATCTTCAACAATGAAAGCTTTAAGACCACTTTTTATATTTTTATTAATAATCTGTGCGAATTATTATTTCTCATGGATCCAAATTCGTGATCTTCTTCATTTATTCATTCATTTATTTTGCATTTTTGAAGAATAATACTTGACTCTAAACTCTGTAAACAGCTATAGATGGAGCCTAATATATAAACCAAAAGACAAAATCACCTGATAATTGAAAATTTTTCCTGGCATCTATACGAGGTATGCCAATCTTTCTATTCTTGAAACCGAATCTGATTTTCTTGTGGAGTGTGAGGGTGCGGCTGCCTTGAGGCTTTCATTGCATATCCAACCGACTTTAGGAGAAGGTTTGAAGGAGAATAAAACTGGAATTTTCAGTTGGCAAGAAACCGAATCTGTTTGGAGAGGTCTTCCAAGGGAGTTTACAACTCAAACTTGTTGTCCAAATTGGTTTAGAAGCCTAAGTAAACACTTGGATAAACTCTTTGTTCACTTGGACACTTCCCTATTTTCTCTCCTTGCTTTAAGGGACCACTCCTACTTTCACTCCTATGTCTTAGGAGCCATTCCTATATCTTAGGAATCCTAGGGTTTCCTTCCCTAGCATCATTTCCTAAATCTGTCCGCCACCAATAACCTTCCCAAAATCCGTCCTTTCCTTCCCAAATCTCACCCAAATCGTGTCCTTCATTCTTGAATACTTTTGTGGGATAAGTTGGTAACAAATCATTGGACTCGAGCAGCATTTCTCGACTACTTATTCCAACAGGTAAAGGTACTTGGTAAGTCTAACTGAGTGTTTGAGGGCTATACACGTGTCTGAGTGATACACTAAGGGAGTGAAGTGAGGTTATACTTGCACTTTCTTTGCTTGTACTAACCTTTTGCAGGACGTCACGTGAGACATGGAGCAACAACAACCAACCACCGATCACTCTTTATTGTTTGCCGCAATGAAGAATGAGCTTAGACGCATTAGTGAGCAACAAATGGAGGAGTTGCACACTCGTTTCGACGAGTTATCCAAGAGTCTCACACGAGGCTCTCGCTCGAGATCCCACAACCGGAGTAACCATGGCCCCAAGGAGGCGAATAGCGAAGACTACTCCGCTAGTGAGGACGAGGGGCAACCCGAGCGGCCTCGAAGGGACACATCCAAGAACGAGCTGAAGGGGCTTAAGATTCAAGTGCCCGCGTTCAAAGGCAAGAGTGACCCTGAGGCGTACTTGGAGTGGGAAGGCCGCATCGAAATGGTCTTCGACTGCTACGATTATAGCGAGGAACAAAAAGTTAAGGTTGCCACCGTTGAGTTCACCGACTACGCATTAGTTTGGTGGGACCAAGTGAGGACCCATAGAAGAAGAATGGGAGAACCGCGAGTCCGAACTTGGCGCGAGCTCAAGGCATTGATGCGAAAGCGATTCGTTCCAAGCTACTACAACCGAGATCTCCACTCTAAATTGCAAACCCTCGCTCAAGGCAACATGAGCGTGGAAGACTACTACAAAGAGATCGAGATGGCCATGATGAGGGCGAACCTTCAAGAGGATAGCGAAGCAACCATGGCTAGGTTTCTTCGAGGTCTCAACCCAGACCTTCAAGAAGCCTTAGAGCTTCAACACTATGTGGACATGAATGACCTCCTTGAACTCGCTATCAAGGCCGAGAGGGGAAAGAAACTAAGGCGAGGAGCCGTACCTTCCAGTCTTCCAGCTCGACCTCATGGAAGGGCAACCAACCACGGAGGGCGACCCACGACACTGGATATTCGGCCACACCAACCTCCTCAAGTCGAATTCAAGGTATTGTTTCTAATCGAAATTCCAATTCTACCCCTAACAAAGCTATCGATACATCTAGGTCTTCTTCGAAGGCACCGCATGAGACTCCTAAGACTAGGAGTAGGGACATCAAATGCTTTAAGTGCCAAGGGTTTGGGCATATTCAGTCTCAATGTCCGAACCAACGGGTCATGCTAATCACTCACAATGGCGAGATCGTGTCCGATGATGACGACTGTGAGGAGACACTCGAATAGACGAAAGGCGACTGCTTGGATGAAGACTCTGCTGGGGAAGATTGCTCGCTTACACAAGGGGAAGTAGGGTGCTTGGTGGCACGACGAGTGCTAACCGCCCGAGTTAAGGAGGATGAGCAACTACAACGAGGGAACCTGTTCTACACCCGTTGTAAAGTGGGTGACAAGGTGTGTAGCCTCATCATCGATGGTGGGAGTTGTACTAACATGGCAAGCTTACTCATGGTTGAGAGTTTAGGACTCCCAACTACTAAACATCCACACCCTTATCGACTTCAATGGGTAAGTGAGGATGGAGAGGTACATGTCTTCAAACAGGTATGCATTCCCTTTTCCATTGGAACTTACACTGATGAAGTTGTTTGTGATGTCGTGCCTATGCACGCCACCCATGTCCTCTTGGGTCGACCATGGCAATTTGACAAACACGTCACCTTCGATGGAAGGGCCAACAAGTACACACTCTTGCATGATGGCAAACGCAAGGTCCTCACACCACTCACACCTGCACAGGTATATGAGGACCAATTAAAGTTGCAAAGAGAGTGTGAACAAGACCGTCAAAGGAAGAAGCAAAAGGCGGTCGACCCTGGCAAAGGCTCCACTTCTGCAAGTGAGCCATCGACCCAGGGTCAAGTGAGCACACCTAGTGTTACACGTGACAACTCACCCACTACACACACCGCTAGGAAGCAAAACATGATTATTAAGGCTAAGGACGTTAGAAAAATTGTGAATGCTGACCAGACTGTACTCCTCATGATTTGCAAACATGTGCTCTTAGATGTTGCCGAACTCGATAAGGCATTGCCTGCGAGTATGGTAGCTCTCTTGCAGGAATTTGAGGATGTTTTCCCTGACGAGGTCCCAGATGGCTTACCACCCATTCGAGGGATTGAGCACCAAATCGACCTCATTCCTGGAGCGTCACTGCCCAACAAACCTGCTTACCGCATGGGTCCTGAGGAGACTAAGGAACTTCAACGGCAAGTTGATGGCCTGTTAGGTAAGGGTTGGGTGAAAGAGAGTCTAAGTCCTTGCGCTGTGCCTGTGATACTTGTCCCCAAAAAGGATGGTACTTGGCGCATGTGCACTGACTGTCGGGCTGTAAATGCTATCACTGTCAAATATCGTCACCCCATTCCTCGACTTGATGATATGCTTGATGAACTCGATGGTGCTATTATTTTCACCAAAATTGACTTAAGGAGTGGCTATCATCAAATTAGGATGAAAGAGGGCGATGAGTGGAAAACAGCCTTCAAAACCAAACATGGTCTCTATGAGTGGCTAGTCATGCCTTTTGGCTTGACTAATGCCCCTAGCATCTTCATACGACTAATGAACCATGTTTTGAGACATTTCATTGGCAAATTTGTCATTGTTTACTTTGATGACATCCTGATCTATAGTCGTAGTGAGCATGAGCACTTAGAGCATGTGAGATTGGTTCTTGAGACACTTCGACAGGCGCGTCTATACGCTAACCTCAAGAAGTGCACCTTTGGTACTAACGAGCTTGTGTTTTTAGGCTATGTGGTAAGTTCGCAGGGCATCAAGGTGGACAAATCCAAGATTGAGGCCATCGAGCAATGGCCAACTCCCACATCCGTTCCTGACGTGCGCAGTTTTCTTGGATTGGCGGGCTTCTACCGGCGATTTGTCAAAGATTTTAGCACCATTGCCGCCCATTGACCGCGTGACAAAGAAGAATGACAAGATCCATTGGGGAGAATCACAAGAACAAGCATTTCTCGCCCTCAAGGACACACTCACACATGCACCTGTGTT
This sequence comes from Coffea eugenioides, assembly GCF_003713205.1. Classification (NCBI taxonomy): domain Eukaryota; kingdom Viridiplantae; phylum Streptophyta; class Magnoliopsida; order Gentianales; family Rubiaceae; genus Coffea; species Coffea eugenioides. Next base: position 32,074,397 of record NC_040035.1, on the reverse strand, counting down.
AGCATTACCAAACTTTAACAAGACTTTTGAAATTGAATGTGATGCTTCTGGTGTAGGTATTTGAGCAGTCCTCATGCAAGACAAGAGGCCTTGTGCCTTCTTTAGTGAGAAGTTGGGAGAAGCTGCATTAAACTATCCCACGTACGACAAGGAGTTGTACGCATTAGTGAGGGCCTTGGAGACCTGGCAACACTATCTTCGCCCTCGGGAGTTCGTGATACACACTGATCACGAGTCATTGAAGTGCCTCAGAGGGCAACCCAAGTTGAGTAAGAGACATGCCAAATGGGTAAGCTTCATTGACACTTTCTCTTATGTCATTAAGTATAAGACTGGCAAAACGAATGTGGTAGCTGATGCCTTATCACGTAGACATTCCTTGCTTGCCTTTCTTGATGCCAAGTTACTAGGGTTCGAAATGGTCAAGGAACTCTACACACATGATCATGACTTTGGTGATATCTATGCTGCTTGTGTTAAGAACCCGCATGGAAAGTACTTCTTGCATGATGGATTTCTATTCCATGTAGATAAACTGTGTGTGCCTAATTCCTCCATTCGTGATCTTTTGATTCGAGAGGCACATAGTGGTGGTCTCATGGGCCACTTTGGCATTGCCAAGACTCTGGCCATGTTACAATAGCACTTTTACTGGCCCCATATGCGTAGAGATGTTGAACGCATGGTTGGTAGGTGTGCTACTTGCCACAAGGCAAAGTCTAAGACAAACCCATATGGCTTGTATACCCCATTACCGATCCCTCACCATCCGTGGGTTGACTTGTCTATGGACTTTGTACTAGGTTTGCCTAGATCGCCAAGGGGTAATGATTCCATATTCGTGGTGGTTGATAGATTTTCCAAAATGGCTCATTTTATTCCTTGTCACAAAACTGACGATGCATCTCATGTTGCTAATTTATTCTTCAAAGAGATCGTCCGTCTGCATGGCATGCCTAGGACTATTGTTAGTGACAGAGATGTGAAGTTCCTGAGTTACTTTTGGAAGACTTTGTGGACCAAACTGGGCACTAGGTTATTATTCTCCACCACTAGTCATCCACAAAGTGATGGACAAAATGAAGTTGTCAATCGCACACTTGGCACTTTACTTCGGGTCTTGATTAAAAAGAATCTTAAGTCTTGGGAGGAGTGCTTACCTCATGTTGAATTTGCCTACAATCGAACTGTGCATAGTGCAACACAATATTCTCCCTTTGAGATTGTTTATGGCTTCAACCCCCTGACCCCCCTTGATTTGGTGCCCTTACCTTCCTCTGAGCACACAAGCTTAGATGGGAAAAAGAAAGCCGATTTTGTGCGCAGGTTACATGAAGCCGTTCAAGTAAACATTGAGAGGCGTACGCAACAATACACCCAGCAGGCTAACAAGCACCGTCGCAAGATGATCTTCGAGCCTGGTGATTGGGTTTGGCTACACTTACGAAAGGAGAGGTTCCCCAAGCAGCGACAATGCAAGATATCCCCGAGAGGTGATGGACCATTTCGAGTGCTCCACCGAGTTAATGACAATGCTTACAAATTGGAGCTACCTGGGGAATACAATGTTAGCGCGACCTTCAATGTCGCGGACCTGAGCCCATTTCTTGATGGGGAGGATCTAGATTTGAGGGCAAATCCTTCTCAAGAGGAGGGGACTGATGTGTGCATGGATCAGGGCCCACACAATGACCCAGTCCGAGTCCCATTGGGCCCAGTCACACGTGCACGGGCCAACCTCTTCAAAGAATCCCTCCAAACCCTCGTTCGAGTTGTCCAAGACCAACATGGAGCCCATAGAGATATTGAAGGCTTAGAAAGAGACAATCAAGTAACTTACACCTTGATCCAGGCCCATGAAGAGTCAAATGGGCCTCCTTGTGAGTCGGCCGAGTAGGGCCTTAGTCGTTATTACTTATTCAGTTGGAATAGTTGCTTAGTAGAAGGCAAGGGCCGGCCCATCTTGGAGTCAAGATGGCCGACTCCCCTTTTAGGGTTTCTTTAGGGTTTTTGTTTAGCCTATAAATAGGCTAGCTTTGTAAGATTAAGAAGACAAGTTTTATGAATTAAATTCTTAGTATTCTTCGTTTTCTTTCAAGAGAGAAATCGAGCCTTTAACTTGCTTTGGCAAGGGTTATTGAGCAATCTTGCGTCTTGTCCATGATTGTTCAACCGACCTATCCCTTGGAGTAACCACCTTCATCGGAGTCGTCGTTCTACCGCTTTAAACCAACTCGTGTCGTCCGTGTTGATTTAAAGTCCCGCAACCCAAGCGTAGGACAACCTCGTTAGATCCTTGGGTAAAAGTGCTACGTGTCTCGAAATGCGTTGATCGAGGAACGTATCACTAGGAATGAAAATTTCTAATGGAACTTGTACGCCTGAACAACATGTTGGGCAATCTGTTAAAGATTTTCCAGAAGAAAATTTGTCAAAACAACATGTACAACAATTCCTTGGTGTTGTCAACTATGTAAGGGAATTTATTTCCAAAGCTTCAAAGCATATTAGTCCCCTGACTAAAATGCTCAAGAAAGATCCTCCTCCTTGGGGATTGTCTCAGACAAAAGCAGTCCAGATGTTGAAGGAAACCCTCTTGGGTCTTCCTACTCTATTCATTCCCTTCATCGGGAAAAAGCTTCTCCAAACAGATGCCAGTGACAAATACTGGGGAGCCATTTTACTTGAAGAAGATCTCAATGGACAAAGGCATTGTTGTGGGTTTGCTAGTGGAAAATTCAAAGTTTCTGAACAACATTATCATTCCACTTTCAAGGAAATACTTGCGGTAAGAAATGGAATAAAGAAATTCTCTTTCTTCCTTATTTCTCAACATTTCTTGGTTGAAATGGATATGGGATCATTTCCTAAAATGCTGCATTTCAAACAAAAGGCCATACCACATCCACAACTCCTCCGATGGGCAGCATGGTTTTCCCAATATTCCTTTGATGTTAAACACATTAAAGGGAAAACTAATCTTGTTGCTGATTTCTTTTCAAGAAAAGAACCTTTGCCTCAACAAGTCTTGCCACCGAAAGCCTTACCTTGTTTCATGTTTACCCCTATCCAAGATCATCCACCAGACATCTATGAAATACCGTACCCATGGGAAAAAGAAAATATTGAAAAAATTAGAAACCAATATGAGCTTGAACTTTTCCGTTCATATGGTGGTTCAATACTCAGTCCCTTTGGTACTAATCCTGAATATCCTTTTTGTCAAATTTTCATTGCCAATCCTACTGAGTTTCCAAAAGAGTTATTATGGTATTTTTGGTGTTTCTGTCACCAATATCATATTTTGATGGAATTTCAGAGTCCATTTTTCAATAGACCATTAGTTCAGAATCTTAAACAATTTCTTCAATGGTTTAAACCTTTATCTTATTGGAAAGATCTGTGAGGACTCGCAAATTTCTTATATTTTTCTCAAAAATGCCTTTTTATTTAGACATTATTCATTTATTATTGCCCTACTACAAATCATTCCCCAATAAGTGCAAATGAATCTAGAAAGTAGGGTTTCACTTTTCGTTTTCAGTTGGAGCAAGTTAGGGTTTTTGCGATTTTTCGAAGGATGATTTTTCGGTACGGAGCAAGGATTCAAATTTGGTGATTAAGAGTGACTTTTAGGTGAGAAATAATATGTGATTAGGAACCATGATAAAAAGTTAGTGATTGGGAAGAAAAAAAAACCCTAGTATGTGTGATTTAAGGAAAAACGGTGCGAACCGACGTGTATCGCGCACTACCGATTGAACGCACCACTGGACCACCACTTTCTTACCACATGAGCTCATTGATATTTGAGCAAAATATCCCCTCATTTCCATCTGCCTTTGACCGAAATTTGTGGCCAAAAATGCAAGGGAGAGAGAAAAATTTGCATGGCTTTGGTGGTGCCAAGTGTCACCACCTCATGGCTCCTTGATTAATTTTTTTTCTTGCCTTTTTATCCTTCATTTCAGCCATTTTTCTTCTTCATTTTTTCTGGTCTTGGCCGAGAGAGAGAGAGAGAGAAAAAACCTAAGAGAGAGTTCACCATTTCTTCTTGAAATCTAGTCACCAAGTGAGGAAACAAAGAAAGTAAACTGATTAAAGTTATCTTTGAGTGTTGGTTTAGGGTGAATTTTTGAAGGGGAAAGTTAGGGTTGCTCTTGGTAGACACTAAGCAAGGTAAGGATGATGATTTTCCCAATTCTTACTCTTAATCTTGTTTAAATTAGCTTAGCATCTCAAATTTGTGGTGAATAATGGTTATTATCATGTCTTGGGTGTTGTTTTTCCTTGCGGATACATGAATTAGGGTTTGATGAATTGCTGCCAAACTTGATGTATGGTTAATATATGTTGTATCCAAGATTGTATAGGGGGTTTTGGTATCAAGTGAAGCAAGAAATGAAGAAAGTTACCATTGAAACCAAAAAATTCCAGATTTCTGGAAAAATTTCACCCTGTTCTGTCCGGTTTCAGTTCGTGTGGCTAGAGGCCGAATTAGGCTTGGAATAAAACATTAAAGTTGTAGAGAATGGTATTTTATAGGTGCCTACAAAATTTCAGCTCAATCGGAGCAACGTAACCTATGAAAAGACCAAAATACCCTCAATATTTTAGGATGTTTCCAGTGTTCCGTTTTAGTCAGTTCATCCAACTTATCATGTTTATTCACTAGGATCCGTGCTGATTTAGCCATTTGCCAAAACATGAAAGTTTTAGTACTCTGTCTTAACTTTTCAACACCTTAAACGGACCTTGGTAGCCTGAGATATGACCATTCTAGTGCAGTGCGGTTAATTAGCCGTATAGTTGGAAGTTGGCTCTGTAAATTGGGAATTTGACCAGGTTACACTGGAAATTTGACCAAGTGATCTTCATGAAAATTGTAGGCCTTCGTCTTAGCTTCGAAATGGTATAGGTTTCACACCAATCCAATAAGCGTAGCCTCAGATGTGTTCTTTCCGCAAAAATCCGTCAAATCTGTCTTTTGTAAACTTCATTTCCGCATTTGTTATTAGTTGATTTATGTCCTTGTATTGTCTTGAGCCTATGTAACGGCTATTGAAATGCATTTGTATTGTGTATAAACTTGAGCCTGAATGAGAAAAATAATGAAGCCAAAATGGCTGAAAAATTAGGTAAATATAAAGGGCGTGCTGCCCAAATTTTCGCTCGAGGGCTAAGTTTCTATTTGAATTTGTATATTTTCGTTTGGCAAATACTATGACCGTTTTACCATTCCAAAACATGATACCTCTTCGATTTGAAAAACCAAATGTTTACTTACTCCGTACCCAAAATATAGAAGTATGAGTTAGGGTTTTATCGGCCACACGTGAACTACTTTCAAGTACGGTTTTAAGAGTCCTCCTTTTCCATATGATTTTCATCAAAACCCTTGTTATATAACCTCTACTTGAATATATAGTGACTTTTAGTCATACAAACAATTTTTTACGATTCCGAAAGAATATTTTCTTAGCCTTTCTATTTGTCTTTTGATTTGTCGTTGGTCAAATATTTTTCGTTGGAATTCTATAAGCCTTTTTGAGCTTAGTTTTGCGATTGATTTTGAAACCCTAGTTATTTTCATCCTTAGGTCCAAACAACCCTCTTTTTACTTGAAAGTCATCTTTACACGTTTTACTCCTAATTAGTCAGGTTTCTTCGTTTCCCCTTAAATGTTTTGCTCGATAAACTGTAATATGTTCTCTTGTTCAATCTTAGGTTTCATTGGTGACTAAGGGTAATATCCGGAAGGATATTTTGCACGATATTTTGCATAACTAGGTGAGTGTTCCTTATTTGTTATATTTCCTTGAATTATTGGCTTGTTATTATTGATTGATAATGTGTTAAGTGCTTTCAATGATTGTTAAAACGAGTTTTCTAGGCGAGTGTGTACTTTATCGCACTCATCCTAAATGATTGTGAAATTTTCGATGATTGAACGATTGAAATGTTACTTGTGCATGAATGTAAGCCTTTTGGCTGAACTGGCCACTGCCCCTTGTTACCGATCGACTCGAGCCAGAAGCGGACTCGGTCGGGCGATATGGTGACCTGGGTAAATGTTTGGTATACTCGAGTATTACCTTGTAGTCCGGCCACGTCCGGATGGGTGGAGTCCGGCCAACGTCCGGATGGGTGGAGTCCGGTCAACGTCCGGAAGGGGATGAATGAACGAACAAAGGCACGAGGGTTTTACTTCTCAAAAAGGAAATTTCAAATAATTGGAGGAATAAGGGAAAATGTCAGGGGAACGAACGAATGAACGAATAGCTCCATGTGAGCTCGTATCCTTTTAATGAATGTGTTACTATCGCTTTCCATTGTAAAAATTTCTTGAATTATTGATACTCCATGTTTAACGTATTGAATTGACTATCTGACTATGTGTTCGGAACCTCACTAAGCTTTTAGCTCACCCCTTTAGTTTTATTTTCCTTAACAGGGGACAGCGAGCAGGATGAGAGCATAGACTAGCCTAGTCTAGTTCTTTTGTTATTCTTTGTAATGGTTCTCGCCCTAGTGCTTGGCACGGGTTGGACGTATGAAGGATTGAGAACCTTTGTATATTTGATCTTTATACTTCCTTTTGGGATGGCAATGTATATAAGTTCTGCTTTAAGTTTGGATCGCTGCCCTATTTATTCTTGTGATTTATTCCGATTTTAATTGCGGACTGTAGTGAACGACTGAGTCCCGGCGAGAGTTGGGCAGGTGACCCGCCAAACCCTGGGGTACGCCCTAGGGGGAGGTGGGGCCGTCACAAGATCTGTTTGCCACAAATCCGAATCATCTACTCATCCATTTTCATCGCCTTTGTCATCTCATAAATAACCAGGTCCAAGCCCTATCCAATGCAGTTATTTATAGAGAATTGTCTCATACTATTTTAGACCAAGAAGTTGAGTATGGAGAAGCTCAGAGATACATATTCCAGGAGAACAGATGCATTTCCCCTGAAATTTGGCCAGGATCTTATGGATCATGGAATTATCAAAGTTCTCATCCTTATTGGACCCAGATTCGCAAGGCTAAAAAAGAGCGGACTGATAAAATGAACTCAACAGAATTTCAAGATTCCCAGATGCCTGAAAACTTCACTCAGGACCCAGGATCTTCCAGTACACAAAAATTATTCCACAAATATCGTCCAGAATGGAAGAGCATTGAAAACAAAAAGAAAAATAAAAGGAGCCATGAAGATTGGATTGAACAAATGAATATCACTGATCCAAATTCTACTCCTTCTGATACCCCTGATGAAGGCTGGACAATTTGAAGACACAAGGTCCCCACAAGGTCCCGTGTGTTTGCCACTACCCAGACATGGGCCTTATCCTTTATGAAGGGCCAAGTTACTATTACAAGAGTCAATTAGTTGTCAAGGGTTATTTACCCTTTGAAGTTTGTAAAGAGGTGTCTTTTTAAAATTTGAAGAGTCAAGTTGTCTTTTGATGTTTTGAAAGGTTGTCTGTCCTTTCAAACATTTTAGAGTCACTTTGTAATCTATAAATAGATGAGCCTTATCAGTTGAAGGGATCATCGAGACTTGTATTAGAAATCTATCAATAAAATTTCAAGTGTGTTTTTCCTTATGACAGGCTAAAACCTTTAGTTTTCTCCCAAGGGAAGGCCAAGAAATCCTTATAGCTGCGTGTTGCTTAGATCATCATAGCTTTGTTATAATCTGCTCTTGTGATAAAAGTCCCTTGAACTTTTGAAAGCCCAAGAGGAGAGAGGCTGTTGTGTTCGGGAATACCTTCAAAGAGCAAGTTATTTCTCTGATATGGTTTCTAAGAAGGCACTCTGGTATTTGGTATCAGAGCCATACCCTTGTTCTGTCAACTTTATCATCTGTTATTTTGCTTGAATATTGTGAGTGAATATTATACTAATATGCAATGGTTAGAATTACATAGTAACTATAATGCTTGGTATGAACATATTCGTGATCGTATCTTTGAAGGTAATCATTGGTGTGCTTATGATAATTTTACTAAAGAAAATTGTTTGCTCTTTATAGATATTTATGAAAAAGAACAAAAAGATGCTGCTGAGGTTTTACATCCTATGTCTTATACTATAGTTAGTAGACAAGTTAGAATTGATATGCTTTATCATCGTCTTTCTGTTATTCAGCGAGAAGAGTTAGCCAAACAAGAATCAGAAAAGAAAAAGAGTAGTCGTGTTGTAATTACCCAAGCTCTTAACGTTTTTCGTATTTAATACTTGTTTTATGGCTTCTTCTTGTTCATCTGCTGTATCTATGTCTAGTGGACTTTCATTAAATAAAACTAATAGTAGTAAATTAGATTATCTCTATGAAGTATCTATTGAACCCGAGGTGGTTAATCCTACCTCGTTGCCTCTTATTAATCCTTATACTGTGTTTACTAAAAAGTCTTTCTCTCCTTCACGGGTCATTAAATCTCTAATCCAATATCATCCGAAAGGAGTAAAGGAATATATTCAAGCTTCCAAAATTGATCAACATCCAATCCCTGCTACAAAAAAGGAACAGTTCATAACTCTGCATATTCCGGATGATTTTCCTTTGCAGTGGAGACAACAAGGATATACCCACATATATTTTGGAGCTATAAGGATCTCCTTATCATTCCATGGACGAAAGGGACTCCCTGTAGTTGCTCGAGTAGCACTACTAGACACTAGATTTACACAATATCAGCATGCTTGTATCGCAACTGTTGAAACAACTTTAAATGCTGGAACTGTGTTTGTCACCCTTTTCCCTAATTTTAATATGTCTTTAGCAGAGAGCCCCATCTTCTTGATGCTCTCAAAGTACAGGTTCAAATTGTTGGTGTAGACCAAGTTCAAGATGCGATTGCAGCAACTCTCCATTACCAAATGGTGTATAGAGTCCAGAATCATGCTCTTGATCTTAAGGTTCTTGGAAGTGAAGATGCTCTTCTTATTCAAGTGGATGAGAAGAAATCAACATCCTGCACGCATGTTCCAAGACAGATTTCTATGTCAGACCTAGTCCAATTATTACCCAATAGTTGGATTACTGATTATGAAAGTTTACACACCCAGGCCAATGAACCTCTTGAGTCATCCAACTCAAAGATTACAAAGACAATTGAAGGGAGAACATCTATCTCTTTTGATCATTCTCATTTGAAATCTTCTCTAAAAGCACTTCCTTCTATTTTACTTGCAGAAATTCCAATGGACCTACCAACAAAAGAAAACAAGGCATTTGGTTGTTATGATGAAAATTATCAAAGAGGTTTTCTCCAAGACATAATTGATCATTTTGATGGAAAAGGAGAAGCAGTCTATCATTTTCAGGATCCAATCTCAGGCCATATTTATTTTGATACTTGTACAAGGTGTGAAGAATGCTATTGGGCAGAACAATTAGAGCTAGATGCTTCTGAGATTTCTTTTTAAAAAAACAAATCCAAACCAATTGATCCGCAGCCCTTTGAGCCTCGACCTTGCAAGCCTAATCCAAAGCCACAAGATCCTGATGCAGACAGCTTTCAAGCGGCTCGTAGTAGTTCTGATGGTTATCAAATTCCCTCTTCATGGGTCTACCAAGTACCCAAAAAAGATAAAATCTTGTATCCCTATTACCAAAAGTGTCTTTATATTCTAGACAAGGAAGCAAGAAACCAAACAAAGAAGATTCAGAAAGAGAACAAGCCATCACACAAACCACTACCTAAGACACCAGAGCTCAGCTCTCAACCTATTCCTTGTTTCATGTTTCAGGAAACTGATTTCCCACCTTTGGAATCATTTGTTAAAAATGGTTCTAAACATACCCCAAAAATCCAAAATGCTGTCCCTGTTATTCTCCCAACTGGAGAATCTGCTACCACATATATTTCTTATGAAATCCTCAATTGGCAGACAGAAAACTCCTTGGTTCAGAATTCAGCTCTCACCTCTATCCACCAGAATGTTTCAGAGGTATCCCAACAGGTAAGTACTCTTGGTACTTCGGTTAATCATTTGTATACTTCAGTAAATTCTCAAAAGAAAGAAGTATAAAAAATGATTAATGTCCTTGAACAAAGGCTTGCTAGCCTTAAATATGAGTCACCCTTGAATTCGTCTTCTTTAGCAAATTTTGTTTTAAATCAAGAAAAGGAGACCAAGTTTCTTCAAAGACAAATTGCTACTTTGAAAGAAATAGGAGAAGTTCCAAAATATGATGTTGGCCCATCAGAACCTCCTCCATAGGTAAGTTCTGGGTTTGGAGCAATTCCTTTAAGGAATTGGCCTACCCCTTTTTATTTTGGAAATGTTACTACTCCTAATCCTTCAGTCTTCTTCCCAGATCAACCACAACCAGCTTCAAAGAAACCTTTTGATATTGCTGAAGTCCTTCGCGAATATCGAAGAAATAAAAAAGCTCAGGCAAAGAAAGAAAAGGAAAATCAAAAAATTGAAGCTGAACAAAAGAGGCAAGAAGAAGAAAGACAGAGAAAACAAAAACAGGTTGTACCAGAAACTTCTTTGATGCATACAGTACAATCTAATCCTTCTTTTCCTGTTCAACAGGAACAAAAGGCGATTGAATCTACTAAAGTTTATGAAAATCCTTTATCTTCTATGCTAGAGGATCTTCATCAAGATTTGATTCCCTGCCTTACTACTTCCAAAGCTGACACTAGTTCAGATCAGTCTCAATGCTCAAATATTGAGGATGAAAGCCCTAAGGATACTTCACAATCTTCTGAATCTGAATCAGATTATGAATCCCCAGGTTCAAAAGAATTCTCTGACGAAGAAAAGGAAGAAATTCCTTTTATTCTTATGAATTCTGAAGTTGTTGAAGAACCAGAATCCGAAGCAGAGGAAGAGACATCAACCAACAGGCCTCCTCCAAGACAAGATTTTCCCAAAGCAAAGGGAGTACAATTATTTTCAATTGATGATATTCCTGCTGGAAAATGGGAAGCAAAATTCTAAGAATTTCATGCTTGGATGACTGCTCAAAATCTTCATGAAGAATCTCATTTTGAAATTCTCTCAACCTTTACTGCTCATTTTTCAGGAATCCTAAAAGATTGGTGGACTAGCCTTGGCGATGCTGACAAAATGACTTTCTTGACAAGACAAGATTTTTCAGAAAATATAAACATCCTTCATTTGATGTTTATTGGAGATGTCAAAGAAAGCAGAGAAACTAAGAGAAAAGAGTTTTTTCAGATGAAATGTTTATCTTATGATCGGAAAGACATAAACAAGCATTTTAAAAGAATGACTAAACTTTTTTATACTCTTGGTGCAGATATCAATCTCAAACAAGCATTTATCAGCTCCCTGCCAAAGTCACTTGCCGAAGGAGCTGGGATATATATCCATAATAAATATGGATCCATCCTTAATCTCACAACAGGACAAATGAGACAGGTAGTGTTATTAGCTCTTGATGATCTATGTCATAACAGAAAGGTTATCCGAGAATATCTCAAAGGAGATGTTTGTCTTGATCAAGCTTGCAAGAAGCCCGAGCTTATTATCAAAGGAAAGTGCAAAGCTTGTGGACCTTTTAAGAAAAGGAAAAAGTTAAAAGATTCAAGACATTCAGCAAAAGCTATAAACAATTTTCAAAAAGACCTTTCAGGAAAAGATGGAGATTTTTTAAGAGAAGAACTAAGCAGTTCAGAGGAAAGAAAGGATCCAAATGTTTTGTTTGTGGAAAGCTAGGACATTTTGTAAAAAATTGTCCTCAAAACCAAAATGGAGTACATCTTATTTCAGAAATTCAGAATGAGTTTAATTTACAATTTTCTAATTTAGAATCTGAATTTTCTGAACAAGAAGAACAAACTGACTCTACTCTTTTAGCTTTACAGGTGCCAGAAATCCTCATGGCAAGACCTAAGGAACATGGAAAAAGGCCCATATATCCTCAAGCACTTGTTCATCTTCTTTTGGGCAAATATTCTACGCCTATCCCATTAATTGCCTTCTTTGATACTGGAGCTACTCTATCTATCATGAAAAAAGATGTTTTACCAGACTATTTTTGGACCTCTTATGAGAAGGAATTTACTGGAGCTGATGGGAAATCTTTTTACACAAACTTTATTACTAAGAATCCCATTACTCTTAAACTTCTTCCAGACTGTACCATTACTACCCAATTCCTAGGAGCTAATCTTGATTCTGGAAAAGATCTTTTACTTGGCTTTGATGTTTACAGAGAAGACAAATTTTTTATTACAGCCAGAGGGATCAGATCAAAAAAGATTTTCAAATATTTTATAGAAATCCCTAATCTTTATTTAATAGAGGATGAAACCTCTATTTCCTTAGAAGAAAGACTCAAGAAATTTCGTGAGAAAATTATCAGAGAGTCTTGTGCTTCTAACCATCAGGAGTTTCTAAAAAAATGTGATCATCCATTGTGGGAAAATTCTGATTTTTATATCCATCTTCCTTTCAAAAAGAATGAGGATATAAATCCCACAAAAGCAAGTCATTCTGGAATGAATCCTGAGGATACTAAACTTGCTGATCAGGAATGCCAAGAACTCTTGAAATATGGTTTGATTGAAGTCTCTGATTCTCAGTGGGCATGTCAAGCTTTTTATGTCAACAAGAGATCAGAACAGGTAAGAGGGAAAATGAGGTTGGTAATTAATTATCAACCCCTTAACATTTTCCTACTTGATGATAAATTTCCTATTCCAAACAGATTTACACTTTTCTCTCAAATTGCGAAAGCAAAATGGTTTTCCAAATTTGATTTGAAATCTGGATTTTGGCAATTAGAAATTTATCCAGAAGATAGGCATAAAACTGGATTTTGCATTCCAAATCATCATTATCAATGGAAGGTGATGCCTTTTGGTCTCAAAACGGCACCATCACTTTTTCAAAAAGCCATGATAAAGATTTTCCAGCCTATCTTGCATACAACACTCATCTATATTGATGACATTCTTCTTTTCAGCCATTCTTTGGATGAACATATCAGATTGCTTAATCAGTTTCATGATTTGGTAAAGCAATATGGTATAATGATTTCTGAAAAGAAAATGATTTTGGCAACAAAAGAAATTTCATTTCTAGGAATGAAAATTTCTAATGGAACTTGTACGCCTGAACAACATGTTGGGCAATCTGTTACAGATTTTCCAGAAGAAAATTTGTCAAAACAACAGGTACAACAATTCCTTGGTGTTGTCAACTATGTAAGGGAATTTATTTCCAAAGCTTCAAAGCATATTAGTCCCCTGACTAAAATGCTCAAGAAAGATCCTCCTCCTTGGGGATTGTCTCAGACAAAAGCAGTCCAGATGTTGAAGGAAACCCTCTTGGGTCTTCCTACTCTATTCATTCCCTTCATCGGGAAAAAGCTTCTCCAAACAGATGCCAGTGACAAATACTGGGGAGCCATTTTACTTGAAGAAGATCTCAATGGACAAAGGCATTGTTGTGGGTTTGCTAGTGGAAAATTCAAAGTTTCTGAACAACATTATCATTCCACTTTCAAGGAAATACTTGCGGTAAGAAATGGAATAAAGAAATTCTCTTTCTTCCTTATTTCTCAACATTTCTTGGTTGAAATGGATATGGGATCATTTCCTAAAATGCTGCATTTCAAACAAAAGACCATACCACATCCACAACTCCTCCGATGGGCAGCATGGTTTTCCCAATATTCCTTTGATGTTAAACACATTAAAGGGAAAACTAATCTTGTTGCTGATTTCTTTTCAAGAAAAGAACCTTTGCCTCAACAAGTCTTGCCACCGAAAGCCTTACCTTGTTTCATGTTTACCCCTATCCAAGATCATCCACCAGACATCTATGAAATACCGTACCCATGGGAAAAAGAAAATATTGAAAAAATTAGAAACCAATATGAGCTTGAACTTTTCCGTTCATATGGTGGTTCAATACTCAGTCCCTTTGGTACTAATCCTGAATATCCTTTTTGTCAAATTTTCATTGCCAATCCTACTGAGTTTCCAAAAGAGTTATTATGGTATTTTTGGTGTTTCTGTCACCAATATCATATTTTGATGGAATTTCAGAGTCCATTTTTCAATAGACCATTAGTTCAGAATCTTAAACAATTTCTTCAATGGTTTAAACCTTTATCTTATTGGAAAGATCTGTTTGCCACAAATCCGAATCATCTACTCCTCCATTTTCATCGCCTTTGACATCTCATAAATAACCAAGTCCAAGCCCTATCCAATGCAGTTATTTATAGAGAATTGTTTCATACTATTTTAGACCAAGAAGTTGAGTATGGAGAAGCTCAGAGATACATATTCCAGGAGAACAGATGCATTCCTCCTGAAATTTGGCCAGGATCTTATGGATCATGGAATTATCAAAGTTCTCATCCTTATTGGACCCAGATTCGCAAGGCTAAAAAAGAGTGGACTGATAAAATGAACTCAACAGAATTTCAAGATTTCCAGATGCCTGAAAACTTCACTCAGGACCCAGGATCTTCCAGTACACAAAAATTATTCCACAAATATCGTCCAGAATGGAAGACCATTGAAAACAAAAAGAAAAATAAAAGGAGCCATGAAGATTGGATTGAACAAATGAATATCACTGATCCAGATTCTACTCCTTCTGATACCCCTGATGAAGACTGGACAATTTGAAGACACAAGGTCCCCACAAGGTCCCGTGTGTTTGCCACTACCCAGACATGGGCCTTATCCTTTATGAAGGGCCAAGTTACTATTACAAGAGTCAATTAGTTGTCAAGGGTTATTTACCCTTTGAAGTTTGTAAAGAGGTGTCTTTTTAAAATTTGAAGAGTCAAGTTGTCTTTTGATGTTTTGAAAGGTTGTCTGTCCTTTCAAACATTTTAGAGTCACTTTGTAATCTATAAATAGATGAGCCTTATCAGTTGAAGGGATCATCGAGACTTGTATCAGAAATCTATCTATAAAATTTCAAGTGTGTTTTTCCATATGACAGGCTAAAACCTTTAGTTTTCTCCCAAGGGAAGGCCAAGAAATCCTTATAGCTGCGTGTTGCTTAGATCATCATAGCTTTGTTGTAATCTGCTCTTGTGATAAAAGTCCCTTGAACTTTTGAAAGCCCAAGAGGAGAGAGGCTGTTGTGTTCTGGAATACCTTCAAAGAGCAAGTTATTTCTCTGATATGGTTTCTAAGCAGGCACTCTGGTATTTCGTATCAGAGCCATACCCTTGGGAGGAACAGTAACATTATTCTGTCAACTTTATCATTTGTTATTTTGCATGAATATTGTAACTATAATGCTTGGTATGAACATATTCGTGATCGTATCTTTGAAGGTAATCATTGGTGTGCTTATGATAATTTTACTAAAGAAAATTGTTTGCTCTTTATAGATATTTTTGAAAAAGAACAAAAAGATGCTGCTGAGGTTTTACATCCTATGTCTTATACTATAGTTAGTAGACAAGTTAGAATTGATATGCTGTATGTGAGGACCCAAAAAAATTTTCACATTTTCTCAGCATTATTTTATTTCTTTGGTTATATTTTATACTTTCCTTGGAAATATTGAATTTTCTATGCATTTTTACAAGTAAGTACAGTTTTAAAATCATCTTCCTAGTATGAGTTAGTGTACGTTGAGTTTGAAGTGTATTATGGACGTGGGACCTGCTAGTGCGGTAAATGCGTTATATTTTGGCAACTTGTTGGAGTTTTGTATTAAGTGATATTATTTTACGAGGTGTTAAGAGACAATTAGATGTTAGCTAGATTAATTAGTATGGAGAGACAAGAAGATAAGATTAAATCTTAGAGGCGCCACGTGTCGCGACCCGATTAATGAGTGGACTTTGACTAAGAGTATTTCACTTTCCTAAACTTCAATTGTGACCCAATTTCTATCCCATTTTAAGCTTCCTTGGCCGGCCACCTTGAGGGAAAGAAACCAAGAGAGAAACTTCATTTGTTCTTCAATTTCTTGCCCAATCTTGAATTCTAACCAGAATTTTTGCAAAACCCTCCATCAAAGTTGTTTATTAAGGTGGATTAAAGGATTGAGTGGAGTGATTTTGAAGGGACAAGCTCCAAGCTACTACTTTTCTTGTGGTTTTAAGGTATTTTGCCTAGAACATCCTCTTTACTTCAATTAATTGCTTCTTAGTGGTTTTTAGTTGTTTTAGATGTTGTTTTGTGGAAGATTAACACTTGAATGCATGAATTCCAGCTTGGATGATAACCTGCCCTGCTTCTGCCCGATTCTTTTTCACCTTGTTAGAGGCCGAACTACCCTTAGTACAAAACATAAAAGTTGTATAGAATTATGTTTTATATTTTCCTACAAAATTTCAGCTCAATCGGAGCAACGTAGCCTATGAAAAGACTAAAATACCCCTGCTGCCCTGTTTCTGTCCGAAAATGAAAATCAGCCTCTGTAAGTGGTTAGTTTGACCAGGAATATTACCGAATTAGTTGATGATGTCTTCTTAATAATTATAGCCTTGTATCTTATATTTCAAATGGCTTTGGAATTACCTAAATTGGAGTTGTGTGTGCTGAGATATGAGTGAATAAAGCAGGACTGCTAGTTGATTTCCGCAGTGAATTTCAAATTGGAAAATCTGGAGTTGTTTTGGTAAATTTGACCTAATTAGGGTGAGAACTGGACTGAGTAGTCTTCATGAAAGTTGTAGGTATTTGTATTAGCTTTTCAATGCCTCCAAGAACGTCTTAAACGGACTTTGGTAGCCTGTGATATGTCCATTTAAAGGTAGTACGGTTAATTAGCTGATTAGTTGAAACTTGGTTCTGGGAATTGGGAATTTGACTAGGTTACACTAGAATTTGGACTAAGTGGTCTTCATCAAAATTGTAGCCCTCTGTGTTAGCTTCGAAACGGTATAAATTACATCCCAATCCGATAAGCGTAGCTTCGGATGTGTCCGTTACGCAAAACCCGTCAAATCTGTCTTTTGTTAAACTTTATTTCCGCACATGTTGTTAGCTTGATTTTTGTACTTATATGACTTTGAGCCTATGGAATGGCTATTGAAATGAGATGATATTGTGTGTGACTTTGGGATTGATTGAGGAAAACAATGAAGCCATAAATGGCTGGAAAAATAGGTAAATATAAAGGGCGTGCTGCCCAAATTTTCGCTCGAGGACTAAGTTTCTATTTGAATTTGTATATTTTCGTTTGGCAAATACTATGACCGTTTTCCATCTTAAAACATGATCCTTCTTCAATTGGAAACTCCAAATGTTTACTTACGCTTACCAAATAAAAGGGAGTGGTTTAGGGTTTTCTTGGGTATTGTGTCCTCCCTTTTACATGAATTTCATTAAGACATTTAGTCTATAATATCTACTTGAATATGAGATAATTTTGAACCATATAAACGATCCCGAAAATAGTATTTCTTAGCCTATCTAGTTGGATTCCGACTTGTCTTTGGTTCAAGTGTTTCCATTGGAAAATTTTATAACCCTTTTGCGTTGGGTTTCACGTTTCGACTATGAAACACTAGTTATTTGTGTCCACGGGTCCAAATGTCCTCATTTCACTTTAAAGTCTTTTATACGTTCTACTCATCAATTGTCGAGTTCTTTGATTTCACCTAATTGTTTGTGTTAGATGAGCTGTAATATTCTTTTTTGTTTAATCTTAGATTTTCTTGGTGACTAAAGATAATATCCGGAAGGATATTTTGCACGTTGTTTTGCGTATATAGGTGAGTGTTCCTTGTTTGTTATATTTCCTTGACTTATTGGCTTGTTATTATTGATTGATAATGTGTTAAGTGCTTTTAATGATTGTTAAAACGAGTTTTCTTGGCGAGTGTATACTTTATCGCACTCGACCTAAATAAATGTGATATTTTCAATGATTAAATGATTAAATGCTAGTTGCGCATGAATGTAAGCCATTTGGCTGAACTGGACCCTGCCCTTCGTTACCGATCGACTCGAGCCAGAAGCGGACTCGGTCGGGCGATATGGTGACCCTGGGTGTGAACGTTGGTATACTCGAGTATTACCTTGTAGGTTGGTGGAGCCTGACCAATGTCCAGGAGGGGGTGAATGAAATGAAATGAACGAATGAACGAGGGTTTTACTTACAAAAATGCATTTTCAAACAATTGGAGGAATAAGGAGAAATGTCAGGAGAATGAATGAACGAACGAAAGCATGGCTCCCTGTGAGCCCGTATCCTTTTAATGAATGTGTTATTATCGCTTTCCATTGTAAATGTTTCTTGAATTATTGATTCTTTATGTTTAATGTATTGGATTGATTGTTTGAATATGTGTTCGGAACCTCACTGAGCTTTTAGCTCACCCCTTTAGTTTTGTTTTCCTTAACAGGGGGATGCGAGCTAGGACGAGAGCCCAGTGT
Organism: Coffea eugenioides; assembly: GCF_003713205.1. Lineage (NCBI taxonomy): Eukaryota > Viridiplantae > Streptophyta > Magnoliopsida > Gentianales > Rubiaceae > Coffea > Coffea eugenioides. The sequence goes on along the minus strand of NC_040035.1, from coordinate 32,056,044 downwards.
AGGTTAGCCTAGTCTAGTTTTTTTGTTTTGTAATGGTTCTCGCCATAGTGCTTGGCACGGGCTGGATGTATGACGAATTGAGAACATTTGTATATTTGATATTTGTACTTCCTTTTGAGATAGAAATGTATATAAGTTTCGCTTTATGTTTTGGATTGTTATTTCGTTTGATCTTGTGGTTTTATTTCGGATTTGATTGAGGTTCGACTGAGTCCCGGCGAGAGCTGGGCAGGCGGTCCGCCGAACCCTCTGGTTCACCTTAAAGGGAGATGGGGCTGTCACAGTTGGTATCAGAGCCTGCTTCGCGTGGTCTCTGCGCGGAGTGAGCCTGGACTGAGTGGTGAATAGGTATGAAGGATTAAGTGCTCGTTCGAGCATAAGCTATAAATTGTGAATTGTTATAGGCCTTAAATGTTCTTATGACATTTGAGGACCATAGATAGGTACGTCAGGTGGAAATTTCGATTGTAGATAGTTTACTCTTGGGACTGGCCAGCTCGAGATGTGAATTATCTTATTTCGGATTCTCATGCCCGAGTACTCCAGAGTTGAGGCGATGCTAGCTATTAGGTACTTGAGACTTGCATTTTGGGAACATGAACAGGCTTTGTCTGGCTAGAATGAGCACAAGAGGTCAATGGATATCTAGTTTGGATAGTAAGTGACGTGAGAGACCGGACGAGGTTATTCAGCTGAAACTAGGACGATATCCCCTTTTCTTTTGATTTGCCCTTATATTATTGTTACACATGACGTTAGTTGGTGTATTTGTGCATATGATTATCTGTCTAATTTGATATGCCTTTGTGTATTTGATCATCTGTCTTCTTGATATATGGTGTGTTATGTGTGTATATGTTTAATTGTGTATTTGGTATGCTGGAATTTGTTACTTTAGTCAATTTACTGTGTTTATTCACTAAATTACCTTTTTGGGGGGAAAAGAAAAGAAAAGAGAGAGAGGAAAACATATATATGGATGGGAGACGTAGTCGTGGACGTGAACGTGGCCGTGGGAATAAACGAGCTCAAGAGCCAAGAGAGGAAAGTGAAACAACAGCTGCACAAAAGCAAGGACCGAGGGGCCGGGGACCAAATGGCGACGGCAATTCGACAAATGACAAACATCTTAGCAAGGTTAGTGGACCAATAAGGTCAAATACCTGTGAATCAACCTCCGAAGCCTGAAATAGGAGAAGATCGGGCTCTTGAGAGGTTTCAGAAGTTTGCTCCTCCGAAATTCCTTGGAGGGTCTGATCCGGATGTAGCCGAATAGTGGCTGGAGGCCATGATCAACATCTTTGCAGCTTTGAACTAAACCGAACAAAAGCAAGTGAACTTTGCAGTATTTCAATTTGAAGGATCGGCCCGAGCATGGTGGAACGTGATTAAGGCAAAGTGGGAAAGAGAATAAACTGTATGGACATGGGCTAACTTCCTAAGGGAATTTAATGAAAAGTATCTCCCACCTTTAGTCCAAGAAAGGAGGGAGGATGAGTTTATTGGACTACGCCAGGGAACCCAAAGTGTGGCCGAATATGAAACAAAATTCACCAAACTATCCAAGTTTGCTTCCGAATTAGTGGCCACGGAACCGAGAAGGGTAAGACGATTTATACAGGGATTGAATCTGGAATTCAAGAAGCACTAGCAGTGGTTCAAGTGAATACGTTTACGGAGGCCCTTGAGAAAGCCCAACGAATCGAGAATGCAAAAGCACAGATAAAAGCCTCCTAAAATCGAAAAAAGGGTACACCTGGTAGTGTGACTGAGGAACCAAGTGAATCGATAGTCCCTTCCAAAGTGCAGAAAGTGAACTTTTTGTCCCACCCACCATGGACAATAGGGGCGTTAGATGAACGATCTACAAAAGGAAGCCAAGTAGGCCATGGGGAGATTTTTCAAAAAAGCCAACAAGTGGCTTCTTCCTTGACTTGTGGCTGCTGTGGAAAGGCCAATCACACTGAGAGTGATTGTTGGAGGAAAGGGCGGAAATGTTTGATTTGCGGGAGTGGTGACCACCAGGTTAGCAACTGTCCGAGGAAACAGTCACGTGAAAGTAGTACCCAGCAACTGGAAGGCACTAAATCAAAACAAGCGAATGAAAGAGAGAACCGAACAAAAGTACCGGCAAGGGTATATGCTTTAGACAACCAACAAACTCCTGAGCCATCTGAAGGTAAAAATTTCGAGGACGGAATTTCTTAAGGGGGAGAGAGTGTGAGGACCCAAAAAAATTTTCACATTTTCTCAGCATTATTTTATTTCTTTGGTTATATTTTATACTTTCCTTGGAAATATTGAATTTTCTATGCATTTTTACAAGTAAGTACAGTTTTAAAATCATCTTCCTAGTATGAGTTAGTGTACGTTGAGTTTGAAGTGTATTATGGACGTGGCCATGGCCCATTATTAGTTTAGTAGAGTATAATAAAGAAGTCCAACTAGCTTGTGGTTTGGACCTTAGTTGTTATTAGTTCTCGGGTCAAGGGGCTAGGCCATGTGGGCCTTAGGACCAATAGCACTTTAGTGGGCCACGTAGTTAGTCCCTACGCTGAGCCAGTACGGGGGTCTCGCTGCCCAGTCAGCAAGTCGAGGGTCCAGGGGGCGACGCACCCCCGATGCCCTCGGAGCATACGGGCCATATGTTGTTGGGCCTTAGTCACGGCTACAAATAGCCTTAGGTCATTGTTTTACATTCAGTTTTTGATGATTAATAAAATTACATTGAGAGTTCTCTCAAAGCTTCATTGAAGCACCTTGAGTATCTTAGATTTATATCTTAGGTATTCAATTGACTTATCAATCTAGGACTGCGCTAGATTGTGGCGTCTTCTACCAATACCGAGGTTCGTTGACCACGTGATCAATGGGTTTAGGTGATCCGCTGCGTTCGTCATCTTCAACGTGAGTCTCTACCTTCTAGATCCAAGCCTTTTTGTACGGGTTGCATCACAAGGTTGGTGTCGTTCGTATCAGCTGGCATCAGAACTAGTTGAAGGTATCACGTACATCCCTTGTTTTGTGTTCTTTGTGTCGCTGTTTTCTTTTCCTTTTGGTGTCGTTTCTGTTCTTGTTTTTGTGTCTTCAATCTGTCCGCATCGGTTTTTGTCTCGTTGGGAGTCGGAAAATTTTTGTTTTTGGTGTTTCTAAATCTGTCCAATCTGTCCGAATCTGTCCAATTTTTGTTTTTGGTGTTTCTAAATCTGTCCGATTTGAGTAAAAAAAAAAAGGGGAGCGGCTGCCTGACCTTGTTACACTTGTTGCCCAAATCAGTGTTTGCTCTTGCTTGTGTTGGAAGATTTTGAGGGCTGCCTGAAATTGTCCTTGTGTGATTTGGTGACTGATTTTTGTTGGGGTTTGTACACCGTTACTTGGGGGGGTTGAAACAGAATCTTGATAACCTTGCAATTTTTGGAAACAACCCAAGTGTTTTGGGTGTAATTGGCAAAGTGCCGAATCTGACTTGGTGGCTCTCTTCCGTTGTGGTCAGCCAAGGAAGAAACCCTAGGCGACCTTTGTTTGTTGCGACTGACCAAGCCCAAAAAAAAAGGGGAAACCCTAGCCGTCCTTTGTTTACTTTGTCGGTAAAAAAAAAAAAACAGAAACAGCAAGCAAATTGTGTTCGACCGAGCCAACAAAAAAATTCCAGATTTTTATTGCCAATCAATTCGAAGTGACTACATAGTGGTCCGAACTATAAACAAAAACAAAAACAAACACAATCAAAAGTTTTGGTCCACTACTTCTTGGAATTCTTGAGCACTTGGCGTCTTGGGAACATGATTCACTCTTCTCTTAAAAAGTTTCTTGTAATCCCTTGCGGTAGTAAAAGATTTTCGTGGGTTGGGAGTAAACTTCTTGGGAACATCTTGGGTAACCCATTGGAGGGGAGTCTGAGAAGGGTTGTTTTTGGTGTCACCTTGTTGATTGTCCATCTCTTAGTTCTTGTTCTTGACCACGCACCAAATCTGCCTTGTGTGATTTGCGCCTAAGGGAACCGAAATTGAGCTTGTTTGTGAGTTAAGTTCACGCCAAATTGTGTTTAAAAGGCCAACCAGCCGTGACTCTTGGTAGTATTTCCAAAACACAATTGGTTACCTTCTTTGATTGTTTTCCTAACCTTGTTGGGTTGCCAAGAGTGTTTGATTTCCAATCAAGACACAATTCCTACATTTTAGGCATCACCCTTCCTACTTTTTAGGGATTACTCTCCTACACCTTAGCAACATTTCTCCTACTTTTAGCCTCCATTCTAGCTGCCACCTTGCCCTACCTTTTAGGGATTTCCTTCCTATATTTTAGCCATTACCTTTCCTACATTTTAGGAGTTCCATTATCTTTTTCCTTTCCTTTTTCTTTTCGGCCACACTCCCCTACATTGTAGGTTGATAGCCGCCACCCACTTCCTTTTCTTAGCCACCATTCGGACCTCCTAACAAGCAAAGGCAGCTTGCATCTAAAAAAAAAAAGAAAAAAAAAGAGTATTTTTCTTTTTGAGTCGTGTCTTCGTCTTTCAATGCTATCCGTGTCTTAGTCTTCCATTTCTCTCATTGAGTCCTTCCATTTTCATTGTTCCTTGAGTCAATCATTCCTATTCCATTGAGGATTGCCACTTTCTCGTGATCCAAAATTGGAAGTTGATTGTTTGCCTGGGAGGAGTTCTAATTTCTTCAACGTAAGCTATCAAGGGGTTTTTGAGAGCATTGGTGAGATTGTTAGAGTGTTCTTTGAGTGACATACATGAGGACGGAGTGTAAACACACGAGGGAGTGAGTGAGGCATACATATCTATATTTGCTTTGCTACTAACTTTTTGCAGGTGTCTTACATCATGTCGGACGGGAGCGAACCTTCCAAATTTGACCCCAAATTGAACAACATGGCATTGATGGCGGAGTTTAAACGCATGCTTAGGGAGTCTATGGAGTCCCTACACCAACGGATGGACCAATTGGAGCTTTCTCAAGCTCGGTCCAACACTGGCCATCGAGATGCTCCACCTCGTGAGGAGTTGGCTTCTAATAGCGAGGAAGATGACTTCATCCGTTGGCCCAAGCAGGACTACCGGAGAACAGATGATAGACTAAAGGGGGTCAAGATCAAGATTCCCCCCTTCCAAGGCAAGTCTAGTCCAGAGGCTTACCTGGAGTGGTAACAGCGAATCGAGATGGTCTTCGAGTGTCAGGACTACACCGATGAACAAAAGGTCAAACTGGCAACCCTCGAATTCACCGATTACGCTATTGTCTGGTGGGAGCAGGAGCACACTAGCAGGCGCCGCAATAGAGAACGGCCAATTAGTACATGGGAGGAGTTACGAACCACTATGCGAAAACGGTTCGTACCCAGCCATTACTACCGTGACCTATACCAGAGGCTCCAGACATTAGTCCAAGGAAGCCGTAGTGTGGAAGACTACCACCAAGCAGGTCCCAAAGGCTACCACCAAGCCTCCATTCGACTCCTTCAAGCCACGAAGCCGTGACAAGTGCTTCAAGTGCTAAGGATTTGGGCACATTGCTTCTCAATGTCCCAATAGGCGTACCATGGTTGTCCTACCGAGCGGAGATGTCGTATCTGAGGACGAGGATGAGTTCGCCGAGATGCCTCCATTGATTGATGAAGGTGATGATTCCGAGGTAGAGGTTGAGGCCACTACTGAGCAAGTGGGTGTTGTAGCCCGTCGGGCTCTTGCTAATGAGGAGGGGCTCATGGCTGCTCAAACTTCTAGTGCTCAGGTCATGCAAATATCCAGTGGTCCAATTACAAGAGCGCGTGCTAGGAGAATTCAAGATTCACTTCAAGCTCTTGTTTGCACGATTCAAGAACGAGTTGGTGATGACTTGAGGACCATTGAAGGATTACATAATGGAGAAACTACTCTCTACACTTTCCTTCAAATGGAAGAGCCAAATGAAGACTAGTTCATGGCGTACTAGCTTGCTAATTAGGGTTTTAATTACCATTATTAGTTGTTTGTTAGCATTAATAATTTCGGTCAATTTATCCTTCACTTTGGCCGAATTTAGAGTCTTAATTTTAGTCCATTAGTAGTTAGATATTTTCACCCTAAATGAAGGGCAAGGTCGTCCATTGGACATTCTAGGGTTTGAGTCCTGTAAGGCTATATATAGCCTAGGTTTTCATTCATTAAAGACAATTCAGATTTTATAAAATATTCGTGAGTTTATTCACTCTCTCTTGCCTCAAGAGAATTTCCTTTGAATACTTGAGAATTAATCTCAAGCTGTTCATCGAACTTATCAATCAAGTAGTCTCCTTGATTGTGGCGTTCTTCTATCCATACTTTTGGTTCACTAAATTTGCTAGTCGTGGGTTAAGGAATCTCCTTAGTTCGTGGCTCGTGATTCTAGAAGGGTCAAAGTTCCGCCAATCATCCCAACTTGGTGTTCGTCTAGATCCGTCTCACATCAGTTGGTATCCAGAGCTAGTCGACGACATCAAGTATATCCCGTTGAGTTTGTTCGTAAGCTTTCTAGTCAATTTTATTTTGCAATTCTGGTCGTGTCTTCCTTTGTGTCAAGTCCGATTGTTATTACAAAAAAAAAAAATTCTGTCCGCCTTTGTTGTCTTGTTGAGTCACTCTTTGATTTCTTTTGCTTCGTGTCCACTTCGTGCATTACTTGTTGTGTGATTCTGTCTTGAAGCCTGCCTTCAAGTGTAGCCGTGTTTTGTTCGTTGCATATTCTGTTTAAATATCAAACAAAAACAAAAAATTTCTGCGACGGCTAGGGTTTTCACTTGCAACTAGGGTTTCCTTGGGTGCAAGTTTCTTGCCAAATCTGTCCAAACTTTAGTTTATTCCACCAAGTTGTTTTCATTAGTTTCCTAAACTGATTTTTGTGGTTAAACTTGTTTGGGGTTGGAATCTTGAAGAGGGACTACAATAATCTAGGGTTTCTTGAGTTTCTTGAAACTAATCTTGAAGTCTTGAAACTTTGATACATGTTTTGATCATTATTGGAGGATTGAAAGAGAACATTGGTTTGACATTAACATTCTGGAATTTTACCCAAAAACAGCCGAGTAATTGTGTGTTTTAGAGTCAAAAAAAAAAAGATGAAGAAAAGAGAAAAGGCATTCGGGTAGCAAGCAACAAAGAAAGAAGCCGAAATTTTATTGACCAAGCTGTCTTGTTACTCCTTGTTCCAAACCAAACCAGAAACTACACCAGGAAAAAAAAAGAAAAAAAAGAAAAGAAACTCAAAAATTCTGTCCAACCTCTTCTTGAAAGTCTCGAACACCTTGCGTCTTGATCACTTGAACAACCCTTGCTTGAGGTTCTTGATTATCTTGGGCCTTAAAAACTTGCACTTGCCTTCGTATACAAAGTTTCTTGTACGTTCTTGCATCCATACGGGGCTTCCTTGGTTTAGGAGTAAATCTCTTGGGAATTTCTTGAGCAAGCCGCTTGGGGGACTCTTGCGTGACAATACTCTCGTTGTCTTGAGAAGCCATTTCCTTGAAACAAGAAACAAAACTGTCGTGGCCTTGTCTAAGGAAGAGAGAACAGAATTGTGCGTTGCGTCTTGAAGGAGAAAGGCCGAATTGTTGGCAAGCTAAGGACGACTGGAGAGAGGAAATTTTAGTGAGGGATAGTCGACTTTTTGAAGGCTTCAAGAAGACAAGAAATCTGGAATTTTTTTCGTGGAAGCTATTCTGATTTGATAAGGTAACAAATCTGGAAATTTTCAGCGGTTAGGAAGCTACCAAATTCTGTTTTGCAGCCGACTTTGGAAGGTTTAAAAGGAGCAGAAATCTGGAAATTTTTTTAGCTACCAAATTCTGTTTTGCAGCCGACTTTGGGAGGTTTCAAAAGAGAAGGAAATCTGGAATTTTTTTTGGGAACAATTCTGATTTGTTATAGCCGACTTTAGGAAGGTTTTTGGAGAGGGAATCTGGAAAAATTTTGGTAATAATTCTGTTTGGTTAGCCGACTTTAAGGAAATTTCCAAATAAGTCCAACACCTAACTTGTTTCCAAAAATCAATTGGGCAATTAAGTAAAGCACTTGGGAACTCCATCATCGTACTTGGACTTTCTTTTTTTCTTTGTACATCAATTCTTTCCTCTTCCATTCCTTATTCATTACTTGAGCTTTCCATTTCTACTTTTTGTTTCCTTGTTCTTTTGATACAATTGGGAGCTATTTTGATTAAAGTTTGATTGAACTTCCTTGAGAAAATTTCTGATTTCTTCAAAGGAAACAAACAAGTGGTTTGAGCAGTGAATTGGTGAGATCATTAGAGTGACATAAGCACTTGAGTGAAAACACGAGAGGAGTGAAACACTTAAGGGAGCAGGTGAGGCATTTTCTCCTAACAATTTGTCAAGTTTTGCAAGTTTCACCATGTCTCAGGAAACTGAACTTACCATTGCTCAGTTATCACTCAAAATGGATAATATGTGGAAGGAAATACATAGGAGATTTGACCAACGGTTGGAAACAATCCATGAGCAAATTGATCAACTAAGTTCGTCTAGGGCTTCTTCTAGGAAATCTAGGGGAAAATCCACCCTGGGGGAATCTAGTGACTCCAACACTGATTCGGAACATGAGGCATACGAGTAAAGAAGACCAAAGCGACACACAAGAGCAAACGGTGATGCCATCAAGGGGATTAAGATGCAAATTCCTCCTTTCCAAGGCAAATCTGATCCGGATACATACCTTGAATGGGAGAGTCGAGTGGAGCTAGTATTCGGTTGTAATGACTACACCGATGCACAAAAGTTGAGACTTGCCGTAGTAGAATTCACCGACTATGCCATAGTTTGGTGGGAACAAGTGGTTACAAGCAGGAGAAGGTGTGGAGATCCACCTATAACCACTTGGACTGAGCTCAAGAGACTGATGAAGAAGCGATTTGTACCAAGTCACTACCATAGAGACTTGTACCAAAAACTTCAAACCTTGACACACGGTCAACGCTCAGTTGAGGACTACTACAAGGACATGGAAATCTCCATGTTAAGAGCTGATATTCAAGAAGATAGAGAGGCTACAATGGCAAGATTTCTCAATGGTCTGAGGGTTGAAATAGCCGATCAACTGGAGCTTCAATACTATGTGGAGATAGAAGATATGGTGGAGAAGGCTATCAAGATTGAGCAAAGGCTCAAGAGGAGGGGTACAACCAGAAATTACAACCCTCATCCACACACATTTACTCGACCATTCCAGCCTAGAAGGGAAGAGAGAGGTTCGAATACTTGGACCACTCCAAAGCCGAAGCAAGATCAAGGGTCAAGCTCACGGCCACCTTTTACCAAAACCGACTCCAAGGTTGTTTCCAAGCCAACAATTGAAACTTCAAAACCTAGGAATCGTGACACCAAATGTTGGAGGTGTCAAGGAGTTGGGCATATTGCAAGTCAATGTCCAAACCCAAGGACCATGCTTGTCCTACCAAATGGAGACATTGTCTCTGATGATGAAGAGGAGGATTACAAAGACATGCCTTCCTTGGTTGAAGAGGAAGATGAGATAGAGGAAGTTCCAACTCAAGACAATGTTGGATTGGTAGCAAGAAGGGCACTAGCTACTCAAGCTAGTAAAGATGAGCTTCAACGTGACAACATCTTTTACACTAGGTGCCATGTGACCAACAAGGTATGCAGCTTGGTGATTGACCCCGAAAGTTGCACTAATGTTGCTAGTGCATTGATGGTGGAGAAACTAAACTTGCCAACTAGTGAGCACCCCCGTCCCTACAAGCTTCAGTGGTTAAACAACAGTGGAGAGGTACGTGTTCATAAACAAGTTTTGGTTACTTTTCGCATTGGTAGGTATGAAGATGATGTTATGTGTGATGTAGTACCAATGCAAGCTGCACATATACTCTTAGGGCGTCCTTGGCAATTTGACAAAAGAGTCACTTTTGATGGTTTCTTGAACAAATACTCTTTCATACATAATTGTAAAAAGATTACACTTGCACCTCTTACACCTCAACAAGTGCATGAGGATCAAGTTAGTCTACAAAAAGAGTATGACTTGCATACTACCACCAAGAAGGACAACGCCAAAACTAAGAAATTAGTGACGGCCGACCCTTCTTCAAGCAAGTTGGATCACTCTCATTCGGCCTTAGAGCCCACACAAGAGAGAAAACCCAGCATGCTTGCCAAGGTGAAAGATGTGAGACAGGCCTTGCATTCTAATCAGGTTTTATTTATTTTATTTGGCAAGGAATCCTTACTCACTAATGCTCTTGATGCTTCTTTGCCTAGTATTATTACTAATCTCTTACAGGAGTATCAAGACGTCTTTCCTGAGGATATACCTAATGGATTGCCTCCATTAAGGGGAATTGAACATCAAATTGATTTCATTCCTGGATCTTTCCTTCCAAACAAGGCACCATATAGGACCAATCCTGAGGAAACCAAGGAGCAACAACGACAAGTGGAGGAGTTGCTTAGTAAGGGTTGGATTAAAGAGAGTCTAAGCCCTTGTGCTGTACCAGTTCTACTTGTTCCAAAGAAAGATGGAGGATGGAGAATGTGCACTGACTGTAGGGCAATTAATGCCATCACGGTAAAGTACCGCCATCCCATACCTCGTTTGGATGACATGTTTGATGAATTACATGGTGCAATCATTTTTACTAAGATTGATTTGAAAAGTGGTTACCATCAAATTCGCATGAAAGAAGGAGATGAATGGAAAACTGCATTTAAGACAAAACATGGACTTTTTGAGTGGCTGGTCATGCCTTTTGGGTTAACCAATGCACCAAGTACTTTTATGAGACTCATGAATCATGTTTTACGTTCTTTCATTGGTAAATTTGTGGTCGTTTACTTTGATGACATTTTGATCTATAGTAAGAGTCTAGATGAGCATGTTGTGCATTTACAAATGGTCCTAGATGCACTTCGCAAGGCGAGCCTCTACGCTAACCTTAAGAAGTGTACCTTTGGCACAAATCAATTGGTTTTCCTAGGTTATGTTGTAAGTGAGCAGGGAATTCATGTTGATCAAGACAAGGTGAAGGCTATTAGTGAATGGCCAACCCCTACCACTGTAAGTGAGGTGAGAAGTTTCCATGGCTAGCTTCTATAGGCGTTTTGTCAAGGATTTTAGCACAATTGCTGCCCCACTTACGTCAATTGTCAAGAAAGATGTGCAATTTCATTGGGGAGAGGAACAAGCTAAGTCTTTCCAATTACTTAAGCACAAGCTCACACATGCACCTGTTCTTAGTTTACCTAATTTTGACAAAGCTTTTGAAGTAGAGTGTGATGCTTCTGGTATAGGTATTGGTGCTGTCTTACTTCAAGAGGGCCGCCCAGTTGCCTACTTTAGCGAGAAGTTGAATGGAGCTGCTCTAAAATACTCAACATATGATAAGGAACTGATGGCCTTAGTGCGAGCTCTACAAACATGGCAACATTACCTTCGCCCTCGTGAGTTTGTCTTTCACACAGATCATGAGTCGCTCAAGCATATCAAGTCCCAAGACAAGTTGAGTAAGCGACATGCACGATGGATTACCTTCATTGATAGTTTTACCTTTGTGATCAAATACAAGACAGGTAAAAGGAATGTAGTGGCTGATGCACTCTCGCGAAGACAGACACACACTTATCACTACATTAGACGCTAAGTTGCTTGGTTTTGAATTCCTTAAAGAACTTTATGCAACTGACTCAGATTTTGGTGAGATTTTTTCCTCCTTGCCACGACACTCTCGTGAGCATTATTTCATCTCTCAGGGGTTCTTATACTACAAGGACAAGCTTTGCATTCCCAAGAGCTCCATGCGCACACTCTTAGTAAGAGAATCTCATGGAGGAGGACTAATGGGGCATTTCGGCATTGCCAAGACCTTAATGATTCTCCAAGAACATTTCTTCTGGCCACGCATGAGGAGTGACGTGGAACGCCACATTGAGAGGTGCGTGACTTGTCACCAAGCAAAATCAAAGGTACACCCTTATGGTCTCTATACGCCTTTGCCAATTCCACATGAACCATGGGTTGATCTGTCAATGGATTTTGTGCTTGGACTGCCTAGGACTAGAAAAGGACATGATTCAATCTATGTGGTAGTTGACCGTTTCTCCAAAATGGCCCATTTTATTCCTTGTCTTAAAACAGATGATACTAAGCATGTTGCAGATTTATTCTTTCGTGAGATAGTTCGATTACATGGCATGCCACGCACCATTGTTTCTGATAGGGACGCCAAATTCCTTAGCTATTTTTGGAAAACTTTGTGGTGTAAACTAGGTACTAAATTGCTATTTTCTACTTCTATCCACCCACAAACTGATGGTCAAACCGAAGTGGTTAATAGGACTTTATCTACCCTATTGCGTGCAGTTATTAAAAAGAACATTAAATCTTGGGAAGATTGCTTACCACATGTGGAATTTGCATACAATCGCACTGTCCATTCTGCTACACGTTATTCACCGTTTGAAATTGTGTATGGTTTTAACCCTCTCACACCTTTGGATTTAACTCCTTTACCTGTTCATGAGAGAGTTAACTTGGATGGTAAGACCAAGGCGGCATATGTACGTGAGTTACACACTAAGGTGTGGGCCAACATCGAGAAGCGTACACTTCAATACATCCAAAGTGCCAACAAGGGGCGCCGCAAGATGGTCTTTGAGCCTGGCGATTGGGTATGGATACACATGCGCAAAGAGAGGTTCCCAGTCAAACGACGTAGTAAGCTACTTCCACGGGGAGATGGTCCATTCCAAGTCCTGGAGCGTATAAATGACAATGCCTACAAACTTGAACTTCCAGGTGAGTATGGGGTACATGCTACTTTTAATGTATCTGACTTGAGTCCTTTTCATGCAGACGATGAGTTTGATTTGAGGACAAATCTCCTTCAAGAGGAGGGGACTAATGAGGAGGGGCTCATGGCTGCTCAAACTTCTAGTGCTCAGGTCATGCAAATACCCAGTGGTCCAATTACAAGAGCGCGTGCTAGGAGAATTCAAGATTCACTTCAAGCTCTTGTTTGCACGATTCAAGAACGAGTTGGTGATGACTTGAGGACCATTGAAGGATTACATAATGGAGAAACTACTCTCTACACTTTCCTTCAAATGGAAGAGCCAAATGAAGACTAGTTCATGGCGTACTAGCTTGCTAATTAGGGTTTTAATTACCATTATTAGTTGTTTGTTAGCATTAATAATTTCGGTCAATTTATCCTTCACTTTGGCCGAATTTAGAGTCTTAATTTTAGTCCATTAGTAGTTAGATATTTTCACCCTAAATGAAGGGCAAGGTCGTCCATTGGACATTCTAGGGTTTGAGTCCTGTAAGGCTATATATAGCCTAGGTTTTCATTCATTAAAGACAATTCAGATTTTATAAAATATTCGTGAGTTTATTCACTCTCTCTTGCCTCAAGAGAATTTCCTTTGAATACTTGAGAATTAATCTCAAGCTGTTCATCGAACTTATCAATCAAGTAGTCTCCTTGATTGTGGCGTTCTTCTATCTATACTTTTGGTTCACTAAATTTGCTAGTCTTGGGTTAAGGATTATCCTTAGTTCGTGGCTCGTGATTCTAGAAGGGTCAAAGTTCCGCAAACCCACTCAACTTGGTGTTCATCTAGATCCGTCGCACATCACTTGCAACCCAAGTCAAGAAGGTGGATGGGGCCCAACGTGACAACATCTTCTACACGCGATGTCAAGTCAAGGGAAGAGTATGTAGTCTCATCATTGACGCGGGTAGTTGTACCAAAGTGGCAAGTACTCTTATGGTGGGTCATCTTTCCTTGCCCACGTTGAGGCACCCTAGTCCATACCGCTTGCAATGGCTCAACGAGAGTGGCGATATCAAAGTCACCAAACAAGTGGTGGTACCTTTCCGGATCGGGAAGTATGAGGACGAGGTTCTTTGCGACGTCATTCCCATGCAAGCGTCTCACATTTTGTTGGGACGGCCATGGCAATATGACAAGAAGACTACGCATGATGGCTTCACCAACAAGTATTCCTTCTTGCACCATAACAAGAAGATGACATTGGTGCCTCCTCACACCCCAGCAGGTGCATGAAAACCAACTGTGGTTACAACAGGAGCATGAGCGAGAGTTGGCCAAGAAATCCAACTACTCTAAAGCGACCATTAAAGCACCAGCCGTGAAGACATCCACACCTAGTACTTCTGGGCGAATGGACAAGCATCCAAGCTTGCTTGCAAAGAACAGGGAAGTTCGCAAGTTACTTTTATCCAAGCAAGTTGTTTTTGTCTTATACTGCAAGGAAGTGATTCTACTCTCTCATGAGGCACTCACTGACTTACCTCCTGAAATCTCTTCGTTGTTGCAGGAATTTGAGGATGTTTTCCCGGACGAGATCCCAAGTAGACTACCCCCACTCAGAGGGATCGAGCACCAGATAGATTTCGTCCCTGGAGCATCCTTATGGAACAGACCGACCTACAAGATGGGTCATGAAGAGACTAAGGAGATCCAGAGATAAGTGGACGAGCTCTTAGAGAAAGGTTGGGCTCAAGAGAGCATGAGCCCATATGCAGTTCCTGTCATCCTCGTTCCAAAGAAAGAGGGCACTTGGAGGATGTGTATGGACTGTCGCGCTGTCAACACTATCACAGTTAAGTATCGTCACCCTATACCTCGTTTAGATGATTTGTTTGACGAATTGTATGGTGCAGTCATATTCACCAAGATCGATCTTAAGAGTGGCTACCATCAAATTCGAATGAAGGAAGGGGACGAGTGGAAGACGGCCTTCAAGATTAAGTATGGTCTGTATGAGTGGTTACTTATGCCGTTTGGTTTGACTAACGCTCCGAGTACATTTATGCACCTTATGAATCATGTGCTTCGTCCTTTTTTAGGTAAATTTGTTGTTGTTTATTTTGACGACATTCTGATCTACAGCAAGAGTCCTGAGGAACATGTAGCACATGTACGAGCTGTCCTTGAGGTCTTGCGCTGGGAGAGGTTATTTGCCAATCTTGGCAAATGTATTTTCTGCACTAATGAGCTTGTTCTCATTGGTTACAAGGTTAGTGCACAAGGCATTAGAGTGGACGAGAGCAAGGTCCAAGCCATCAATGAGTGGCCCGTACCCAAGACCATGAGTGAAGTTCGGAGTTTCCACGGCCTTGCGAGCTTCTATCGCCGGTTCGTGAAGGATTTCAGCACTATAGCTGCCCCTCTTACCACCATTATCAAGAAGGATATGAAGTTCGAATGGGGGGGAGCTCAGGGGAAGGCGTTCCAACTCCTTAAACACAAGCTCACACACGCACCCTTATTATCCTTACCTAGTTTTGATAAAGCTTTTGAGGTTGAGTGCGATGCTTTTGGTGTAGGAATTGGAGCCGTGCTGATCCAAGAGGGAAGGCCGATCGCGTACTTTAGCAAGAAGTTAAATGGTGCCATCTTGAACTACTTCACCTACGACAAGGAGCTCTATCCTTTGATTCGTGCACTGGAGACATGGCAGCACTACTTGTGGCCTAAGGAATTCGTCAATCCACACTGACCACGAGGCATTAAAGCACCTCAAGTCTCAACAAAAGTTGAATAAGAGACACGTCCGGTGGGTCAATTTTGTGGAGTCCTTCCCCTACGTGATCAAATACAAAGATGGCAAGACCAATGTCGTTGCCGATGCACTGTCCAGGAGGTATGCCTTGACTGCTTTACTTGACGCTAAACTCCTTGGATTTGATCTTATCAAGGATCTTTATGATACCGACTCGGATTTTTCTGCTATCTATGCATCTTGTGTTAAGTCGGGTCAGGGTAAGTTCTTCATCCATGATGGATTTCTGTATTGTCATGATAAATAATGCATTTCATCATGTTCTATTCGTGAGTTACTAACCCGTGAGACTCGCGGAGGTGGTTTGATGGGACACTTTGGTGTCACCAAGAATTTGAGTGCTTTACAGGAACACTTCTATTAGCCACGCATGAGGCGAGACGTGGAGCGAGTGGTGTCACGCTGCATCACCTGTCACCGTGCCAAGTCCAAGCTCCAACCCTTTAGTTTGTACACATCTCTACCTATCCCTTCTGAACCATGGGTTGACATTTCGATGGACTTTGTGCTTGATCTGCCTAGGAGTAAAAGCGGTCATGATAGTATTTTTGTCATTGTTGACCGATTTTCTAAAATGGCCCATTTCATTCCATGTCATAAGACGGACGATGCTACTCACATAGCTGATCTTTTTTTTAAGGAAGTTGTCCGTTTGCATGGAGTGCCTAGAATAATTGTGTCTGATAGAGATGTCAAGTTTCTCTCTTACTTTTGGAAAACATTGTGGGGGAAGTTGGGGACTAAGTTGCTATTTTCTACATCCAGCCACCCCCAGACCGATGGCCAAACTGAGGTCGTTAATCTCACTTTGTCTACTTTACTCAGGGCCATCATTAAAAAGAATCTCAAAACTTGGGAGGAGTGTGTACCCCATGTCGAGTTTGCTTATAACCGTACAGTCCATAGTGCTACACAGTTTTCTCCATTTGAGATTGTTTACGGTATTAACCCATTGACTCCTTTGGATTTGATGCCTTTGCCGTTGTCTGAGCGTACTAACCTTGATGGCAAGAAGAAGGCCGAGTTTGTCCAGGCTTTACACCAGCAGGTGAGAGCTAACATTGACGCACGCACCCAGCAGTACCTCAAGCATGCCAACAAGGGTCGGTGTCGCGTGATATTTCAACCAGGTGACTGGGTCTGGTTACACTTGCGCAAAGAGTGTTTCCCTGTCCAGCGTCGTAACAAGTTGCTACCACGTGGAGATGGACCATTCCAAGTTGTGGCGCGCATTAATGACAATGCCTACAAGCTCGATCTTCCAGGTGAGTATAATGTCTCGGCTACCTTTAATGTTGCTGACCTAAGTCCCTATCTTGCAGATGATGAGGTCGATTTGAGGACAAATCTTTCGCAAGAGGAGCGGAATGATGAGGAGGTCGAGGGAGCTATCCAAGTAGAGCAAGTGAAGGTGCCATTGGGGCCTATGACACGAGTTCGCGCGAAGAGGTTGAATGAGACACTACAAACATTGGTTCGTGCGGCCCGTGAGTCAAGTGGGGAGCCAAGGGCCATTGAGGGTCTCAACGAAGCTAGAGATGTTGTCCTACTATCGGCCATCCATGAGGATTAGCTGCCCATGATTCGCCTAGGCCATGGCCCATTATTAGTTTAGTAGAGTGTAATAAAAAAGTCCAACTAGCTTGTAGTTTGGACCTTAGTCGTTATTAGTTCTTGGGTCAAGGGGCTAGGCCATGTGGGCCTTAGAACCAATAGCACTTTAGTGGGCCACGTAGTTAGTCCCTACGCTGAGCCGGTACGGGGGTCTCGCTGCCCAGGTCAGCAAGTCGGGGGTCCAGGGGGCGACGCGCCCCCGATGCCCCCGGAGCTTACGGGCCATATGTTGTTGGGCCTTAGTCACGGCTACAAATAGCCTTAGATCATTGTTTCACATTCAGTTTTTGATGATTAATAAAATTACATTGAGAGTTCTCTCAAAGCTTCATTGAAGCACCTTGAGTATCTTATATTTATATCTTAGGTATTCAATTGACTTATCAATCTAGGACCGCGCTAGATTGTGGCGTCTTCTACCAATACCGAGGTTCGTTGACCACGTGATCAACGGGTTTAGGTGATCCGCTGCGTTCGTCGTCTTCAACGTGAGTCTCTACCTTCTAGATCCAAGCCTTTCTGTACGGGTTGCATCACAAGGTTGGTGCCATTCGTATCAATTGGCATCAGAGCTAGTTGAAGGTATCACGTATATCCCTTGTTTTGTGTTCTTTGTGTCGCTGTTTTCTTTTCCTTTTGGTATCGTTTCTGCTCTTGTTTTCGTGTCTTCAATCTGTCCACATCGATTTTTGTCTCGTTGGGAGTCGGAAAATTTTTGTTTCTGGTGTTGCTAAATCTGTCCAATCTGTCCGAATCTACTTCGTGTTTGTGGAGTCAAAAATTCTGTCCAAGCGTATACAAATCTGTCCAAGTCAGTCTGCAATTATTTCTCTTATTTTCGTGAAAACAAAAATTCTGTTTTGTGTTGTTGTTGCGTCTTTGTCTTGCTTGTCGAGTTGTTGGGGCTGCCGCACCTTGTTAGAAGCCGTGAGTCGTTAGGTTTATCGAGGGTTTGAGTCAAAAAAAAAAAGGGGAGCGGCTGCCTGACCTTGGTACACTTGTTGCCCAAATCAGTGTTTGCTCTTGCTTGTGTTGGAAGATTTTGAGGGCTGCCCGAAATTGTCCTTGTGTGATTTGGTGACTGATTTTTGCTGGGGTTTGTACACCGTTACTTGGGGGGGTTTTCCCCACTTTGTACTTAATCACATAAGGGAAGGTTTCAATAAATGCAATCCACCTAACATGACGCTTATTCAACTTGTGTTGTGACTTAATGTGCTTAAGCGACTCATGGTCAGTGTGTGCGACAAATTCCCTTGGTCTCAAGTAATGTTGCCAAGTTTCTAAAGCACGGATTAAGGAGTACAACTCCTTATCATAAGTGGAATAGTTCAAAGCTGCCCCATTGAGTTTTTCACTAAAGTATGCAATTGGTTTGCCCTCTTGCATTAGGACAGCTCCAATACCCACCCCAGATGCATCACACTCTATTTCAAACATTTTGTCAAAGCATGGCAATGCAAGTAGTGGTGCGTGTGTGAGTTGATGTTTAAGAATTTGAAAAGCACGTTCTTGAGCATCACTCCACACAAATGGCTCATTTTTCTTAATTATAGCAGTTACAGGTGTAGCAATGGTACTAAAATCTTTAACAAATCGTCTATAAAAACTAGCAAGACCATGGAAGCTGCGTACCTCACCCACCGTGCTTGGAGTAGGCCATTCTCGAATTGCTTTAACCTTCTTCTCATCCACTTTGATTCCCTGTTTACTCACAACAAAGCCTAGGAAGACACGTTGATCGGTACAAAATGAGCACTTCTTAAGGTTAGCATAAAGCTTTTCCCTTCGAAGTACATCAAGAACAAGCTTCACATGTTCAACATGCTCATCTAGGCTCCTACTATAAATCAGGATGTCGTCAAGATACACAACTACAAATTTTCCAAGGAATGGACGAAGTACATGGTTTATCAACCTCATGAACGTACTAGGTGCATTAGTTAGTCCAAATAGCATAACTAACCACTCGTACAAGCCATGTTTGGTTTCAAAGGCCGTTTTCCATTCATCCCCCTCTTTCATCCTAATTTGATGATAATCACTTTTTAGATCAATTTTAGTGAAAATCACAGCACCATATAGCTCTTAACTAGCTCTGATTACCAACTGATACGAACGCCGCCAACCTTGTGACGAAACCCGTAAAAGATTAGCTTCAGGATCGACAAGAGGATACCAAGTTTGGAGCGGATGACCTCAACCCGTTAATCACGTGATTAACGAACCTTGGTATAATGGTAGAAGACGCCACAACCTAGTGCGATTCTAGATTGATAAGTCACAAACACCTAGAGAAATTCTAAGGTATTCAAGAAGCCTTGGAGAAACCAAGAAAACTCTCAAAATCTGATTTATTGATTGAATGCCTAAAACCATTGGAAGTGTGGGCTATTTATAGCCTTACATAGATATGAAAAACTAAATAATGTGGAACTAGTCTAGAATTGTGGGCTTGACTATTTCCATAGGACTAAAAATTGTGGGTTTGACCGAACCTTATGAGGTCATTCCTTGGGTAAATAAAGCAAGGCTATGGACCATTAAGCCCTTATTACAATAACTTAACTAAAATAGCAAATGTGACTAGAGAAGGGTCACGCATGGTTCTCTTTGACGTGCACTACATGGCTGACCTTCATTCCTTCATGCTCAAGTCCCTCAATGACCTTGGGGACAATTTCTTGGCCTTGTATCTCACGAACAAGCCCTTGGAGTTCCTCCCTCATCTTCTTAGCTCGTGCTCGAGTCACGGGTTCTAGGGGAACTCGAATAGTTCGCAGTGGTGTCTCTTGGTTCGTATCAGTTTGTGTTGGTTTTAGGACCCGCAATCCAAGCGTTGGACAACCTCGCTAGATCCTTGGACAACGTGCTATGTGTCTCGAAATGTGTTGATCGAGGACCGTATCAGTTGGCTTCAGAGCTTAGGTGGAGGTATCTTTCATTATATCCTGTTTCATAGTTGTGTCGTAGATTTTTTTTGTGTGTTTTGTCGGCTACCTATTCAAAAAAAAACAAAGAGAAAATTCTGTTCGTTTGTGTCTCTTCATTGTCAAATAATTCTGTCTGTTTGTGTGTCACGTCGTTGTTTGAAAATCTATCCGAACTTGTATTTGTCTTGCGTCTTCAATTCTGCCGTGCGTGTTTCTTTGTTGTGTCAAATCTGTCCGGAATTTTGCTTGGTCTTCGTGAGTCCAATTTCTGTCCATTCATCCGTAGTTGTTGTGACCAATCTGTCCGCAAATTGTTTCGTGGTATTGAGTCCTTTGTTGCATCAAATTCCTGCCCGTACACTTCCATCGTTGCTTCTAAACCTGTCCGTAAGTATTGCTCATTGTTTTTGCATCAAATCTGTCAATGCATGTGTCGTTGTTGCCGTTGATAATCTGACCGTATTTTGTGTCCCTTGTTGCACCCAATTCGGTCCAAGTCATTAGTTACAGCCGAAGCAACAAGAAAACAAGAAGGCGACGGCTAGGGTTTTTCTTTGTGCGCTAGGGTTTTCACTTGCGCTAGAGTTTCTTGTTTCCAAATCTGTCCAAGTTGATTCTTGAGTCATCCAAGTTGATACGGTCCTCGATCAACACGTTTCGAGACACATAGCACGTTTGCCCAAGGATCTAACGCGATTGTCCAACGCTTGGATTGCGGGACCTAAAACCAACACGGACGACACGAATTGGTAGAAGGCGGTAGAACGATGACTCCAATGGGAGGTGAATACTCCAGTGGATAGGTCGGTAGAACAATCAAGGACAAGACGCAAGATTGCTCAACACCCTTGCTAAGAGCAAGTAAGGCTCGAAATTCTCACAAGGAAGAAAGTCGAAAAACTAAGCAAATTTTATTCATAAAACGTCTATCTCAAAACCTTACAAAGCAAGCCTTTTTATAGGCTATTGGCTACTAAAACCTAAGGGAAATAGGGAAGGGGAATTTGGCCATCTTGGGATCAAGATGGGCCGGCCTATGCTCTACTAGAACAACTAATCTAACTCTCAACTAAACACTAAAGCCTAAGGCCCTATTCGGCCAACTCACTTGGAGGCCCACTTGACTCTTCATGGGCTTGGATCATGGTGTACATAACTTGATTGTCTTGGAGAAATGGTGAACCACGAGTCCGAGCTTGGCGAGAACTCAAGGCACTAATGCGTAAGAGATTTGTTCCTAACTACTACAACCGCGATCTCCATTTTAAGCTTCAAATCCTCACTTAAGGCAACATTAGTATGGAGGACTATTACAAGGAGATCGAGATGGCCATGATGAGGGTGAACATTCAAGAAGATAATGAAGCTACCATGGCAAGGTTCCTTAGAGATCTCAATCCTGACCTTCAAGAAACCTTGGAGGAACTAGCCATTAAGGCAGAGAGGGGGAAGAAATTGAGGCGAGGGGCCCGTACCTTCCAAACTTCCAACTCGACTTCATGGAGGGGAACCCAACCATGGAGGACAGCCCATGAATCTCGAAATTCGACTACACTCACCTTTTCTAGCCGAATTCAAGGTAGTGCTCCTAACCGAAATTTCCAATTTACCCCTAACATGCTAGTTGATGCATCCAGGTCCACTTCTAAGATCTCTCATGAGACTCCTAAGACTAGGAGTAGAGATATCAAGTGCTTCAAGTGCCAAGGGTTTGGACATATTCAGTTCCAATGTTCAAACCAAAGGATCATGTTAGTCACTCACAGTGGAGAAATCGTGTCTGATGACGATGATTGTGAGGAGATGCCATCCTTATCCAAGGATGACTACTTGAAGAATGACTCGGCCGAGGAGGAGTGCAACCCCACTCAAGGGGAAATCGGTTGTTTAGTGGCACGACGAGTGCTAACCGCCCAAGTCAAGGACGATGAGCAGTTACAAAGGGAGAACTTGTTTTACACTCGATGTAAAATAAGTGACAAAGTATGCAGCCTCATCATTGATGGAGGTAGTTGCACCAACGTGGTAAGCTTGCTTGAGTTTGGACCTTCCTACAACTAGACACCCACATCCATACCGCCTCCAATGGCTAAATGAAGAAAGTGAGGTGCGCGTCTACAAACAGGTACGTGTTCCTTTTTCAATTAGCAACTACATTGATGAAGTTGTGTGTGATGTTGTCCCTATGCATGCTACTCACGTCATTCTAGAGAGGCCATGGCAATTTGATAAGCACGTCACATTTAATGGTAGGGCTAATAAGTACACTCTATTGCACAATGGTAAACGCATGGTCCTAACACCCCTCACACCTGCAGAAGTATATGAGAACCAACTTAAATTGCAAAGGGAGTGTGACTTGGACCGCCAAAGGAAGAAACAAAGGAACTCCAAAGGCAAGTTGATGGCCTACTAGGTAAGGGTTGGGTAAAAGAAAGTTTTAGTCAGTGTGCTGTGCTTGTGATACTTGTTCCCAAAAAGGTTGGTACTTGGCGTACGTGCACTGACTGTAGAGCTGTTAATGCTATAACTATTAAATACTGTCATCCAATTCCTAGATTAGATGATATGTTTGATGAACTTGATGGTGCTGTGATTTTCACTAAAATTGATTTAAGAAGTGGCTATCATCAAATCAGGATGAAAGAAGGCGATGAATGGAAAATAGCTTTTAAAACAAAACATGGCCTTTATGAGTGGTTAGTCATACCATTTGGGTTGACTAATACCCCTAGTACCTTCATGAGATTAATGAACCAAGTTTTGAGACAATTCATTGGGAAGTTTGTGATTGTTTATTTTGATGACATTTTGATTTACAGTTGCAACATGCATGAACACATGGAGCATTTGAGATTAGTTCTTGGTACATTTCGAAAGGCACGACTATACGTTAACCTTAACAAGTGCACCTTTGGTACTAATGAGCTTGTGTTTTTAGGATATGTTGTGAGTTCATAGGGCATCAAAGTAGACGAATCCAAGATTGAGGTCATCAAGCAATGGCCAACACCCAGAACCGTCCCTGGGGTGCGTAGTTTCCATGGATTGGCGGACTTTTATCGGCGTTTTGTCTTAAGCTTTTAGGAGCAGTGCGGCTGGACCCCTGGCCCAAGCTACTTGTGGTATCAGAGCCAGGCCTTCGGTGGGGGTGAAAAGTACCCGAGACAGTATGCGCCAAGAAGGGGAACAGTAGTCCCACATCGAAGGTTGGTTAGGAGTGGCCACGGTACTTAAGTCAGGGGGAGGCTGGCCCTAACAGCTTAAGATTTTAGGAGCAGTGCGGCTGGACAATTTTGAGGACAATTTTTTGCAAAATGTCCTGGCTTTCCACAAACAAAACATTTGAATCCTTTCTTTCCTCCGAACTGCTTAGTTCTTCTCTTAAAAAATCTCCATCTTTTCCTGAAAGGTCTTTTGGAGAATTGTTTGTAGCTTTTGCTGAATGTCCTGAATCTCTTAAACTTTCTCCTTCTCTTAAAAGGTCCACAAGCTTTGCACTTTCCTTTGATAATAAGCTCGGACTTCTTGCAAGCTTGATCAAGACAAACATCTCCTTTGAGATATTCTCGAATAACCTTTCTGTTATGACATAAATCATCAAGAGCTAACAAAACTGCTTGTCCCATTTGTCCTGTTGTGAGATTGAGAATTGATCCATATTTATTATGGATATATATTCCAGCTCCTTCTGCAAGTGATTTGGGTAATGAACTGATGAATGCCTGTTTCAAATTGATATCTGCACCAAGAGTATAAAAAAGTTTAGTCATTCTTTTGAAACGCTTATTTATATCTTTTCGATCATAAGATAAACATTTCATTTGGAAAAACTCTTTTCTCTTGGTTTCACGGCTTTCTTTGACATCTCCTATAAACATCAGATGAAGGATGTTTATATTTTCTGAAAAATCTTGTTTGGTCAAGAAAGTCATTTTATCAGCATCACCGAGGCTAGTCGACCAATCTTTTAGAATTCCTGAAAAATGAGCAGTAAAAGTTGAGAGAATTTCAAATGAGACTCTTCATGAAGATTTTGAGCAGTCATCCAAGCATGAAATTCTTGGAATTTTGCTTCCCATTTTCCAGCAGGAATATTATCAATTGAAAATAATTGTACTCCCTTTGCTTTGGGAAAATCCTGTCTTGGAGGAGGCCTGTTGGTTGATGTCTCTTCCTCTGCTTTGGATTCTGGTTCTTCAACAACTTCAGAATTCATAAGAATAAGAGGAATTTCTTCCTTTTCTTCGTCAGAGAATTCTTTTGAATCTGGGGATTCATAATCTGATCAGATTCAGAAGATTGTGAAGTATCCTTAGAGCTTTCATCCTCAATATTTGAGCCTTGAGACTGATCTGAAATAGTGTCAGCTTTGGAAGTTGTAAGCCAGGGAATCGAATCTTGATGAAGATCCTCTAGCATTGAAGATAAAGGATTTTCATAAACTTTAGTAGATTCAATCGCCTTTTGTTCCTGTTGAACAGAAAAAGAAGGATTAGATTGTACTGTATACATCAAAGAAGTTTCTGGTACTGTGACGCCCCGAATATTAGGAGGTTGTTTGTAAAGAAGATACTAAAGTGTATTTCTTTGGGTTTGATTTAAAACCTTATTTTGTTTTAAAAGATTAGAAACCCTAATATTTTAATCAAAAACCCTAGTTACTTGTGACTAACCGGTTTTCTTAAATCTCTCATATTTTAATTGAAACCCTAATTTTAATCACTGGAATTGTAAAATCCCTCACGTTTTTCTTAAAAATTTCCTTTTATTTGGAAATTATTATTTATTAAAGCCCTACTACCCAGTCATTCCACGATAAGTGCAAATGAATCTAGAAAGTAGGGTTTCACTTTTCGGTTTCAAGATTGGAGCAAATTAGGGTTTTCCGCGATTTTTCGTAGGATGATTTTTTCGGTACGGAGCAAGGATCAAATTTGGTGATTAAAAGTGACTTTTAGGTGAGAAATAATATGTGATTAGGAGCAATGATATAAGGTTAGTGAATAGGAAGTAAAAACCCTAGTACGTGTGTTGTAAAGAAAAATGGCGCGAACCGACGGGTACCGCGCACTACCGATTGAACACACCACTTGACCACCACTTTCTTACCACATGAGCTCATTAATACTTGAGCAAAATATCTTCTTATTTTCCAGCTAGCTTGACCGAATTTTAAAGCTAAAAATAGCAAGGAAAAGAAAGAGAAAAATGAAAGGTGGTGGTGGCGACAAGTGTCGCCACCTAAGGGTTTCTTGACCAAGAGATTAGTAATCCTTTTTAACCCCAATTTTTGCATCTTTCCTTCATTATTTCTGCTCCATAGCTGAGACAAGAGAGAGAGAGAGAAAGACAAAGAGAGTTCATCTTGTTCTTCTCCAAATCTTGAAAAGTTTCTTCTATTCGCGCAAATCTACTCCGATAAAGTTGTTATCTAGCACAAGGACTACCTACCGGTGTAATTTTCTTGAGGAACAAAGGCCTTAAACACTTGTTTCTAGTCTCCTAGGAAAGGTATACATGCTAGAACCTTGACTCTCTGATTAAATTCGTGATTAGTTGCTAAATATGTCACATATGGTTGAATTCTTCATCTATGTGGTGAAATAGAGGCTTGGATCATGATTTTTCCATTTTTATTGGAATTTACAGCCTTCCTATAATTTTCTAGTGCTTAAAAATTGGAGCTTTGATGTTTATAATATGATATGGGAAGTTAAGGTAGTGAAGCAAGCTAAAAATAAGGAAATTAGCAATTGATTGCAAGAATCCCAGATTTCTGGAAATTTCCTAATTCAGTTCTGCCAGGTTTTGGTACTCATATTTAGAGGCCAAATTAGGCTTGGACTAAAACATGAAAGTTGTATATAATGGTATTTTATAGGTTCCTAAAAAATTTCAGCTCAATTGGAGCAACGTATCTTGTGAAAAGATTAAAATACCCTCACTGTTCTAGGTTACATTCCAGAGTTCCGCGTTGACAGTTTAGTCTATTTGGTTGTATTTATTCACTATAATACATTGGGATTTAGCTATTTTCCAAAACATGAAAGTTTTATTATTCTGTCTTAGCTTTTAAACGCCTCCAATAACACCTTAATCGGACCTTGGTAACCTGAGATATGACCATTCCAGTGCAGTGTGGTTAATTAGCCGACTAGTTGGATTTTGGTTCTGTAAATTGGGAATTTGACTAGGTTTCATTGGAAACTGTACTAAGTGATCTTCATCAAAATTTTAGCCCTGTGTCTTAGCTTCGAAACGGTATAAGTTACGCCTCAATCCGATAAGCGTAGCCTCGGATGTGTTATTTCCGCAACCACACGTCAAATCTGTCTTTTGCTAGGTTACATTTCCGCCCTTGTTATCATTTTGATTTTCGTTCTTATGTTGTTATGAGCCTATCGAACGGCTATTTACTTGAATCTATGATATGTATGACTTTGGGATTGGCTGAGGAAAAAGAATGAAGCCATAATGGCTGGAAATTAGGTAAACACAAAGGGCATGCTGCCCAAATTTACGCTCGAGGACTAGAGAAATATACTTGCAACTTGAGTAAGGGTTAAGAGTGATTACTACTTGAACCATCTAGGATACTTGAGTCTTCTTGTTCCGAGGTATATAAGTAAGGACTTGGCCGAACTTGTACCCTTGAGAAATGAAATAATGATTGCTCGAAGTATGTTTTCCTTGTACTTTCAACTCGCATGACAATTTCAAGTATAAATGTTACAAAGTTTTACTGTTTAAAAAGCGAGCAAGTGTTTCACGACTACTATCCGAGTGAATTTTAATTTCTTGATTTTTATTGAACGAAACGTCTAAGTTCCGAATCTTAGTCAATTTTCAAAGTTCTTAAGCCAAGTTTTATCGCAGATTTGGACTCCAAACCCGGAGTACCACCCAGACGTGATTACTAGAGGCACTATATCTTTTGCTGAGTGCTTTCAAATACCGAATTGAACTTGATACTTGAACTTGATACGTGACCAATATGATTACATGTTATATACGTGAATTGTTAGGGCAAGAGTGTACTTTATCGCACTTGCCTTATGTGATATATACTTGTTTATTGTTGCAATTGACTTGATATACTTGTTTATGATGCGCGCACTTCCTGGAATTCCAGAAACCCTGCGGCGAGTTACTTAAGTCGAGCCGGCAAGGGCTTGGTCGATTGGGTAACGAGCCCTGGGTCTCTTGTTTTGTCGAGTGGAGTGATATCTTCTCGACTAATCGGTATACTCGAGTATTACCACCCGTGTTTCTTGAGGATTTTGGGCCCAGCTGGGGGTTTGAACGGTGGACGGAGAGTCGTTTAAGTGGTGTTCTACTGGATTGGTTTCTTTACTTGAAAGTTGACGGAGTGTCAACTATTATGTGATCAAGCTCCTGATGATGAAATGGGAAGTTGGCTCCTGAGAGCCATCCGTATCCTTATGTTTTGGAATGATTATTGCTTATTGGATTATTGTTTATTCTGAAAAACATTTACACTCACTCATTTTGAGATTGCTACTTGAAGTGTTATTGCTCACTTTTATGAATTCTTCATGCTCGTTACTTTGCTATATCGAAAACTTGTACTTATAAATAATGGTCAATTTGCTATTTGGAACCTCACTGGGCTTTTAGCTCATTCCACGCTATTTGTTTTCCTTACAGGGGGTACGAGCGAGGCATTAGACATGTACAGACTAGCGTAGTCTAGTTGTTCTGAGTTTTGCTCTTGTACTCACGCTAGTACCCGACTAGGGTTGATTGTACTCGAAATATAAACACTTTGTATCTGGATTTGAGTAGCAATGTATATATTAAGTTGAAATGGATATGTTAGTCATTTTCTTTAGATGCACGTTGTTTGGCTTTAGCTATGGGTGAGTGCGTGAGTGAGTCCTGGCGAGAGCGGGGCAGGCGGTCTGCCAAACCCTTTGGTATGCCTTAGGGGGAGGTGGGGCTATCACAGATGGTATCAGAGCTCCTATTGAGCTCGTGCCGGGAGAGGGTTCTCGGACTGTGGGGATTGACTTGTTATGTGTGGAACGATTGTTTATTGTTAGGGACCTTAGATATGTATGTTGGGTAGGAATCTCTAATACGGGTGATTTGCTCTTGAGCCTGGCCAGCTTGAGTGGTGAATTATCATATTTTCGGATTTTTGTCCCCGAATACCAAAGAGTGACACCTTTACGATAAGTTGAGATCTCGCGTAATATTGGGATAAGTTTGGATTGCGAAAGCAAAGGCACGGGGAATGCGAATAGTTTGGACTTGAATTATATTGAAGATATTCATGGAATTTGGGATCCTTCTTATTCACGTGTTTCGAGCCTTGATTAAGTGTAGTGCCTGAGCGATACCTAGGGTTAATGCTTTAAAAGTTATGTGACTTGTTTTGATTGAATGTGTTGTATTGCCCTGTTTTATGATTTAGAGAGGTTTATGATTTGCGTTATTCTATTTTATGCTGTTTATATTTATATCGTTACTTAGTGGCTATATGCTATCATTGATTAGTTGGTTATATTATTATAGTTGATTAGCTGCAAAACATGGAGGGTAGAAGAAGTCAAGCTAGGGGAACTAACCGAGGACGCGGTTCTAGCCGTGGCCGCGGGGATAGACAGGCACAAGAACCGGTACCAGAACCGAGAGAGGAAAGAGAGGCAACGGTTGAGCCACAACCTGAACCCCAGGCTGCAGGGGGAGATCAAGTGGCAACTGCCATTCAACAGATGACTAACATTCTGGCTCGGTTAGTGGAACAACAGGGTCAAGCCCCTGTACATCAACCTAGGGACCCTGATAATGGGCAAGATAGGGCCTTAGAGAGATTCCATAAGTTCTCTCCACCCAAATTCTTAGGAGGGCCAGACCCGGATGGGGCCGAGAAATGGCTGGAGGCCATGATAAATATTTTTGCTGCCCTAAACTATACAGAGGAGAGGCAAGTCCAATTCACTGTTTTCCAGTTCGAGGGGCCAGCTAGGGCTTGGTGGAACGTAGTGAAGGCCAAGTGGGAGAGAGAGGCGGCTGCATGGACCTGGTTAAACTTCGTACGGGAATTTAATGAAAAATACCTTCCACCCATCGTCCAGGAGAAGCGAGAGGACGATTTCATTAAACTTCGCCAGGGAATGTTGAGTGTAACTGAGTATGAGACTCAGTTTATAAAGTTGTCCAAATTTGCTCATGAACTGATAGCCACGGAGCAAAGAAAAGTACGGAGGTTTGTGCAAGGGCTAAATGTGGAGTTACAAGAAGCCTTAGCGGCAGCCCAAATTAACACGTTTACGGAGGTTTTGGAGAAGGCCCAACGAATAGAAATTGCTAGGGCACAAGTGAGGGCTTTTCATGCAAAAAGGAGAGGTGCGCCTGGTGGAAGTCATAGGCAAGAACAAGGTGAATTAGATATGACACCCTCTAAGATAGGTCAAGGAGATGGTGGTGAGAAAATTTTAGGAATATCTAAGGAAAGTACTCCAAGAGGAGTTTCGCGTGGCTGGGGCCAAGCAAGAGGTGCCTCACAAGGAGGTCAGACCTCAGCCCCTCAAGTATCTTGTGGGTACTGTGGAAAGGTCAATCATACGGAGAGTGATTGTTGGCGGAAAGCAGGAAAATGTTTATGGTGTGGTAGTACCGAACACCAGCTTGCAACCTGTCCCCGTAGATCACACCTAAACCATGAACAAGCAAATGTAGGAGGGGCTAAGCCAAGAGTGCCAGCTAGAGTGTACGCCTTGGATCAACAGGCATTACCTGAACCCTCGGAGATAGTAGAAGGTATGATTCGTGATTTCTATTGTTTGACTAAATTTTGGCTATAATGAGACCTGAGAGTTGGAAATGAATATATAAGGAATATACCCTACGTTATTCGAAGTGCATGTATGAATTTCGAGGACGAAATTCTTTTAAGGAGGGGAGATTGTGATGCCCCGAATATTAGGAGGTTGTTTGTAAAGAAGATACTAAAGTGTATTTCTTTGGGTTTGATTTAAAACCTTATTTTGTTTTAAAAGATTAGAAACCCTAATATTTTAATCAAAAATCCTAGTTACTTGTGACTAACCGGTTTTCATAAATCTCTTATATTTTAATTGAAACCCTAATTTTAATCACTGAAATTGTAAAATCCCTCACGTTTTTCTTAAAAATTTCCTTTTATTTGGAAATTATTATTTATTAAAGCCCTACTACCCAGTCATTCCACAATAAGTGCAAATGAATCTAGAAAGTAGGGTTTCACTTTTCGGTTTCAAGATTGGAGCAAATTAGGGTTTTCCGCGATTTTTCGTAGGATGATTTTTTCGGTACGGAGCAAGGATCAAATTTGGTGATTAAAAGTGACTTTTAGGTGAGAAATAATATGTGATTAGGAGCAATGATATAAGGTTAGTGAATAGGAAGTAAAAACCCTAGTACGTGTGTTGTAAAGAAAAATGGCGCGAACCGACGGGTACCGCGCACTACCGATTGAACACACCACTTGACCACCACTTTCTTACCACATGAGCTCATTAATACTTGAGCAAAATATCTTCTTATTTTCCAGCTAGCTTGACCGAATTTTAAGGCTAAAAATAGCAAGGAAAAGAAAGAGAAAAATGAAAGGTGGTGGCGGCGACAAGTGTCGCCACCTAAGGGTTTCTTGACCAAGAGATTAGTAATCCTTTTTAACCCCAATTTTTGCATCTTTCCTTCATTATTTCTGCTCCATAGCTGAGACAAGAGAGAGAGAGAGAAAGACAAAGAGAGTTCATCTTGTTCTTCTCCAAATCTTGAAAAGTTTCTTCTATTCGCGCAAATTTACTCCGATTAAGTTGTTATCTAGCACAAGGACTACCTACCGGTGTAATTTTCTTGAGGAACAAAGGCCTTAAACACTTGTTTCTAGTCTCCTAGGAAAGGTATACATGCTAGAACCTTGACTCTCCGATTAAATTCGCGATTAGTTGCTAAATATGTCACATATGGTTGAATTCTTGATGTATGTGGTGAAATAGAGGCTTGGATCATGATTTTTCCATTTTTATTGGAATTTTTACAGCCTTCCTATAATTTTCTAGTGCTTAAAAATTGGAGCTTTGATGTTTATAATCTGATATGGGAAGTTAAGGTAGTGAAGCAAGCTAAAAATAAGGAAATTAGCAATTGATTGCAAGAATCCCAGATTTCTGGAAATTTCCTAATTCAGTTCTGCCCGGTTTTGGTACTCATATTTAGAGGCCAAATTAGGCTTGGACTAAAACATGAAAGTTGTATATAATGGTATTTATAGGTTACTACAAAATTTCAGCTCAATCGGAGCAACGTATCTTGTGAAAAGATTAAAATACCCTCGCTGTTCTAGGTTACATTCCAGAGTTCCACGTTGACAGTTTAGTCTATTTGGTTGTGTTTATTCACTATAATCCGTTGGGATTTAGCTATTTTCCAAAACGTGAAAGTTTTATTATTCTGTCTTAGCTTTTAAACGCCTCCAAGAACACCTTAATCGGACCTTGGTAACCTGAGATATGACCATTCCAGTGCAGTGTGGTTAATTAGCCGACTAGTTGGATTTTGGTTCTGTAAATTGGGAATTTGACTAGGTTTCATTGGAAACTGGACTAAGTGATCTTCATGAAAATAGTAGCCCTGTGTCTTAGATTCGAAACGGTATAAGTTATGCCTCAATCCAATAAGCGTAGCCTCGGATGTGTTATTTCCGCAACCACACGTCAAATCTGTCTTTTGCTAGGTTACATTTCCGCACTTGTTATCATTTTGATTTTCGTTCTTATGTTGTTATGAGCCTATCGAACGGCTATTTACTTGAATCTATGATATGTATGACTTTGGGATTGGCTGAGGAAAAAGAATGAAGCCATAATGGCTGGAAATTAGGTAAAAACAAAGGGCATGCTGCCCAAATTTACGCTCGAGGACTAGAGAAATATACTTGCAACTTGAGTAAGGGTTAAGAGTGATTACTACTTGAACCATCTAGGGTACTTGAGTCTTCTTGTTCCGAGGTATATAAGTAAGGACTTGGCCGAACTTGTACCCTTGAGAAATGAAATAATGATTGCTCGAAGTATGTTTTCCTTGTACTTTCAACTCGCATGACAATTTCAAGTATAAATGTTACAAAGTTTTACTGTTTAAAAAGCGAGCAAGTGTTTCACGACTACTATCCGAGTGAATTTTAATTTCTTGATTTTTATTGGACGAAACGTCTAAGTTCCGAATCTTAGTCAATTTTCAAAGTTCTTAAGCCAAGTTTTATCGCAGATTTGGACTCCAAACCCGGAGTACCACCCAGACGTGATTACTAGAGGCACTATATCTTTTGCTGAGTGCTTTCAAATACCGAATTGAACTTGATACTTGAACTTGATACGTGACCAATATGATTACATGTTATATACGTGAATTGTTAGGGCAAGAGTGTACTTTATCGCACTTGCCTTATGTGATATATACTTGTTTATTGTTGCAATTGACTTGATATACTTGTTTATGATGCGCGTACTTCCTGGAATTCCAGAAACCCTGCGGCGAGTTACTTAAGTCGAGCCGGCAAGGGCTTTGTCGATTGGGTAACGAGCCCTGGGTCTCTTGTTTTGTCGAGTGGAGTGATATCTTCTCGACTAATCGGTATACTCGAGTATTACCACCCGTGTTTCTTGAGGATTTTGGGCCCAACTGGGGGTTTGAACGGTGGACGGAGAGTCGTTTAAGTGGTGTTCTACTGGATTGGTTTCTTTACTTGAAAGTTGACGGAGTGTCAACTATTATGTGATCAAGCTCCTGATGATGAAATGGGAAGTTGGCTCCTGAGAGCCATCCGTATCCTTATGTTTTGGAATGATTATTGCTTATTGGATTATTGTTTATTCTGAAAAATATTTACACTCACTCATTTTGAGATTGCTACTTGAAGTGTTATTGCTCACTTTTATGAACTCTTCATGCTCGTTACTTTGCTATATCGAAAACTTGTACTTATAAATAATGGTCAATTTGCTATTTGGAACCTCACTGGGCTTTTAGCTCATTCCACGCTATTTGTTTTCCTTACAGGGGGTACGAGCGAGGCATGAGACATGTACAGACTAGCGTAGTCTAGTTGTTCTGAGTTTTGCTCTTGTACTCACGCTAGTACCCGACTAGGGTTGATTGTACTCGAAATATAAACACTTTGTATCTGGATTTGAGTAGCAATGTATATATTAAGTTGAAATGGATATGTTATTCATTTTCTTTGGATGCACGTTGTTTGGCTTTAGCTATGGGTGAGTGCGTGAGTAAATCCTGGCGAGAGCTGGGCAGGCGGTCCGCCAAACCCTTTGGTAAGCCTTAGGGGGAGGTGGGGCTGTCACAGGTACAACTTGTTTTTGTTTTCTCTGTCTTTCTTCTTCTTGCTTCTTTTGTTCAGCTTCAATTTTTTGATTTTCCTTTTCTTTCTTTGCCTGAGCTTTTTTATTTCTTTGATATTCGCGAAGAACTTCAGCAATATCAAAAGGTTTCTTTGAAGCTGGTTGTGGTTGATCTGGGAAGAAGACTGAAGGATTTGGAGTAGTAACATTTCCAAAATAAAAAGGGTAGGCCAATTCCTTAAAGGGATTGCTCCAAACCCAGAACTTACCTGTGGAGGAGGTTCTGATGGCCCAACATCATATTTTGGAACTTCTCCTGTTTCTTTCAAAGTAGTAATTTCTTTCATCTGATGTCTTTGAAGAAACTTGGTCGCCTTTTCTTGATTTAAAACAAAATTTGCTAAAGAAGACAAATTCAAGGGTGACTCATATTTAAGGCTAGCAAGCCTTTGTTCAAGAACATTAATCATTTTTTATACTTCTTCCTTTTGGGAATTTACTGAAGTATCTAAATGATTAACCGAAGTACCAAGAGTACTTACCTGTTGAGATATCTCTGAAACATTCTGGTGGATAGAGGTGAGAGCTGAATTCTGAACCAAGGAGTTTTCTGTCTGCCAATTAAGGATTTCATAAGAAATATCTTTGGTAGCAGATTCTCCAGTTGGTAGAATAACAGGGGCAGCATTTTGGATTTTTTGGGTGTGTTTAGAACCATTTTTAACAAATGATTCCAAAGGTGGGAAATCAGCTTCCTGAAACATGAAACATGGAATAGGTTGAGAGCTGATCTCTGGTGTCTTAAGTAGTGGTTTAGGTGTGGCTTGCATTCCTTCTGAATCTTCCTTGTTTGGCTTCTTGCTTCCTTATCTATTAATTTGATAACTCTGGTATTATAGATAAGGAAGGACACCACTTACACTACTCTCCGTCCACCATTCAAACCCCCTACTGGGCCCAAAATCCTCAATAAACACGGGTGGTAATACTCGAGTATACCGATTAGTCGAGGAGATATCACTCCACTCGACAAAACAAGAGACCCAGGATTCGTTACCCAATCGACCAAGCTCTTTCCGGCTCGACTCGAGTAACTTGTCGCAGGGTTTCTGGAATTCCAGGAAGTGCGCACATCATAAACAAGTATATCAAATCAATTTCAACAATAAACAAGTATATATCAAATAAGGGCAAGTGCGATAAAGTACACTCTTACCCAATCAAACCAATCATATATCATTTAATCATATTGATCAAGTATTGGAAACAAGTGTTCAGTTCAATCAGGTATTTGGAAGCACTCACCAAAATGAAGTGCCCCTAGTAATCACGTCTGGGTTATACTTTGGGTTCGGAGTCCAAATCTGCGATAAAACTTTGTTTCAGAACTTTAAAAATCGACTAAGGTTCAAAACGTAGACGTTTCGTTCAATAAGAATCAAGACATGGAAATTCACTTGGAAAATATTCGTGAAACACTCGCTCGCTTTTCAAACTATATAACTTTGTAACATTTATACTTGGAAATGCCATTTGAGTCGAAAGTACAAGGAAAACGTATTCCTAGTAGTCATAGTTGTATTTCTCAAGGGTACAAGTTTGACCAAATCCTTACTTATATACCTCGGTAAAAGAAGACATAAATATCCTAGAGGGTTCAAGTAGTAATCACTCTTAACCCTTACTCAAGTCGCAAGTATATTTCTCTAGTCCTCGAGCGTAAATTTGGGCAGCATGCCCTTTGTATTTTCCTATTTCCAGCCATTTACGGCTTCATTATTTTCCTCATTCAAACCCAAAGGTACACACACAACAATCTAATTTCAATAGCCGTTCAATAGGCTCAAGACAATACAAGGACAAAATCAAGCTAACAACAAGTGCGGAAATGAAGTTTAACAAGAGACAGATTTGACGGGTTTTTACGGAATGGACACATCCGAGGCTACGGTTATTGGATTGAGGTGCAACTTATAATTTTTCGAAGCTAAGACGAGGGCCTACAACTTTCATGAAGATCACTTAGTCAAATTTCTAGTGTAACCCAGTCAAATTCCCAATTCACAGAACCA
The DNA here is from genome assembly GCF_003713205.1 of Coffea eugenioides. Taxonomy (NCBI): domain Eukaryota; kingdom Viridiplantae; phylum Streptophyta; class Magnoliopsida; order Gentianales; family Rubiaceae; genus Coffea; species Coffea eugenioides. The sequence goes on along the minus strand of NC_040035.1, from coordinate 32,020,469 downwards.
ACTTCCAACTAACCGGCTAGTTAACCATACTACATTTAAATGGCCATATCTCAGGCTACCAAAGTCCGTTTAAGGCGTTCTTGGAGGCGTTGAAAAGCTAAGACAGGGTACTAAAAATTTCATGTTTTGGTAAATGGCTGAATCAGCACGGATCATAGTGAATAGACACGGTCAACTGGATAAACTGTCTAAAACGGATCACTGGATGTATCCTAGGGCAGTGAGGGTATTTTAGTTTTTTCATAGGTTACGTTGCTCCGATTGGGCTGAAATTTTGTAGGCAACTATAAAACATCATTCTATACAACTTTCATGTTTTATTCCAAGCCTAATTCAGCCTCTAACATAGGGAACTGAAACCGGACAGAACTGAAGCATACAATTCCAGATATATGAAATTTTACGGTTTCAAAGGAAACTTTCTTCATTTCTTGCTTCAATCACTACCACAACCTCTTATATAAGATTAGATACAACATATACTATCCATACAGCAAGTATAGGCAGCAAATCTGATGCGGATACGGGTGTGCAATAATTAACTTCAACCTTGGGTCAAGGATCCTTTGGTCCACATTGGCGGTCCAATGACAAGATCAAGATCCAAGAGGGTGAAGGAAGCTTTACGAGCCTTGATCATTCACCATACAAGCAAGGAGCAAGCTAAGTTTGAAGATTTGATGGACCATGAAGTTACTTTGTTCACTTGTACGTTTAAAGTGAAAGAATGATCTCATACTTGTTAGCTTAGTTGGTAGTTGTTTTAAAACTGTTCCGTTTAGTAGTTGTTAGGCGTTGAGTATTTTATTACTTATCGGGCCTTATCGGAAAGCCTTAAAGAGCTGGCTCTTTAAGCTCTTTGTGCGGGCCGAATTTCTTCCAGGTTTATGTGGGCCGGATTTTTGCCCTAGTTTTAGCCTATAAAAGGCACCTCTTGTAAGAGTAAAGGACAAATTATTACAACCAGAAATCGTGAGGAATTTTCCTTCAAGTTCTTAACCGAACTTACTCTTGAATTCTTGAGTTCATAGCTTAGGATTCAAATCAGACTTTATCGATTAGCTTGTTCCCTAATCGTGGTGTCGCTTCATCCATCCTTATTTGCTTAAGGTTGTTGATTACCTTTGTGTGTCAGAGGTCTTGAGTTCATGAGAACAATCGAGTTCAATTTCTGTTGGGAGAAAAGATCCAACTCTGATAATTACAAGGTTGGGAGGTTCTAGGAGGGTCTTCCCCTAGGGTTGCCTATATCAAAATCCTTCAAACCCTAACTCATGTAACTCAAGAAAACATACACTATATCCATCCAAATCATTATAATAGCTATCATCCACCACAAATTTAAGGTGCTATGCCAAGTTAAGCAAGATTAAGAGTAAGAAATGGGGAAATCAGCATTATTACCTTGCTAAAGTGACTACCAAGAGCAGCCCTAGCTTTTCCTTCCAAAATTTCACCAACACCCCACTAGCTAAACACTCAAGGAAGGTTTTAATCGGTTTAGTTTCTTGTTTCTTTCACTCAAATGGTGCAAATCAAGATGAAAGAAGGTTGTTTCTCTTGCTCTCTCTTTCTCTCTCTCTTGTCTCGGCCAAACTAGAAAAAAAATGAGGAAGAATGAGTTTATTTGCAAGATAAGAAGGTAAGAAAATTAAGTTTAGTCAAAGCCACAAATTGCCAACACTTGGCACTACCAAAACCATCCAAAATTTTTTTTTTCTTTCCTTGCATTTTGAGTCCAATATTTTGGCCAAGAGGATAGCTATGAGGGGGGATATTTTCCACCAATATCAAGGTTATGTGCTGGTAAGGAAATGGTAGTCAAGTGGGGGGTTCAATCGGTAGTGATCGATACCCGTCGGCTCGAGCCATTTTTTCTTAAATCACATATACTAGGGTTTTTACCTTCTAATTACTAACTTATTATTATGACTTCAAATCATATAATATTTCCTCATCCAAAAGTCACTCGTACCTACTAAATTTGATCCTCACTCCGTACCGAAAAATCACCCTACGGAAAAACGTGAAAACCCTAACTTGCTCCAACTTGAAAACAAAAAGTGAAAACCTTTATTTTCATGTTCATTTGCACTTATTGTGGGGTGATTGGGTGGTAGGGCTATTATAAAATCATAATTTCTAATTAAAAGAGCATTTTTAAGAAAATGTGAGGGATTTTACAATTCCATAAATTGAATTTAGGGTTTCGGTTGAAATATGAGAAATTTGAGAAAGCGGTCAGTCACAAATGAAACTAGGGTTTTGATTAGACTTGTTTCTAGAATTTAGGGTTTCTAGTCTGTAAAACAAAACAATAAAATAAAGAAACCGTAATATTCTCTTTGAGGCTAAACAACAATAGTATCCTAAAAGTTGGGGTATCACAAAAGGCGATTGAATCTACTAAAGTTTATGAAAATCCTTTATCTTCAATGCTAGAGGATCTTCATCAAGATTCGATTCCCTGCCTTACTACTTCCAAAGCTGACACTATTTCAGATCAGTCTTAATGCTCAGATATTAAGGATGAAAGCTCTAAGGATACTTCACAATCTTCTGAATCTGAATCAGATTATGAATCCCCATATTCAAAAGAATTCTCTGACGAAGAAAAGGAAGAAATTCCTCTTATTCTTATGAATTCTGAAGTTGTTGAAGAACCAGAATCTGAAGCAGAGGAAGAGACATCAACCAACAGGCCTCCTCCAAGACAGGATTTTCCCAAAGCAAAGGGAGTACAATTATTTTCAATTGATGATATTCCTGCTGGAAAATGGGAAGCAAAATTCCAAGAATTTCATGCTTGGATGACTGCTCAAAATCTTCATGAAGAATCTCATTTTGAAATTCTCTCAACTTTTACTGCTCATTTTTCAGGAATTCTAAAAGATTGGTGGTGGACTAGCCTCAGTGATGCTGATAAAATGACTTTCTTGACCAGACAGGATTTTTCAGAAAATATAAACATCCTTCATCTGATGTTTATAGGAGATGTCAAAGAAAGCCGTGAAACCAAGAGAAAAGAGTTTTTCCAAATGAAATGTTTATCTTATGATCGAAAAGATATAAATAAGCATTTCAAAAGAATGACTAAACTTTTTTATACTCTCGGTGCAGATATCAATTTGAAACAGGCATTCATCAATTCATTACCCAAATCACTTGCAGAAGGAGCTGGAATATATATCCATAATAAATATGGATCAATTCTCAATCTCACAACAGGACAAATGGGACAAGCAGTTTTGTTAGCTCTTGATGATCTATGTCATAACAAAAAGGTTATTCGAGAATATCTCAAAGGAGATGTTTGTCTTGATCAAGCTTGCAAGAAGTCCGAGCTTATTATCAAAGGAAAGTGCAAAGGTTGTGGACCTTTTAAGAGAAGGAGAAAGTTTAAGAGATTCTGGACATTCAGCAAAAGCTACAAACAATTCTCCAAAAGACCTTTCAGGAAAAGATGGAGATTTTTTAAGAGAAGAACTAAGCAGTTCGGAGGAAAGAAAGGATTCAAATGTTTTGTTTGTGGAAAGCCAGGACATTTTGCAAAAAATTGTCCTCAAAACCAAAAGGGAGTACATCTTATTTCAGAAATTCAGAATGAGTTTAATTTACAATTTTTTGATTTAGAATCTGAATTTTCTGAACAAGAAGAACAAACTAACTCTACTCTTTTAGCTTTACAGGTGCCAGAAATCCTCATGGCAAGACCTAAGGAACATGGGAAAAGGCCCATATATCCTCAAGCACTTGTTCATCTTCTTTTGGGCAAATATTCTATGCCTATCCCATTAATTGCCTTCTTTGATACTGGAGCTACTCTATCTATCATGAAAAAAGATGTTTTACCAGACTATTTTTGGACCTCCGATGAAAAGGAATTTACTGGAGCTGATGGGAAATCTTTTTACACAAACTTTATTACTAAGAATCCCATTACTCTTAAACTTCTTCCAGACTGTACCATTACTACCCAATTCCTAGGAGCTAATCTTGATTCTGGAAAAGATCTTTTACTTGGCTTTGATGTTTACAGAGAAGACAAATTTTTTATTACAGCCAGAGGGATCAGATCAAAAAAATTTTTCAAATCTTTTATAGAAATCCCTAATCTTTATTTAATAGAGGATGAAACCTCTATTTCCTTAGAAGAAAGACTCAAGAAATTTCGTGAGAAAATTATCAAGGAGTCTTGTGCTTCTAACCATCAGGAGTTTCTACAAAAATGTGATCATCCATTGTGGGAAAATTCTCATTTTTATATCCATCTTCCTTTCAAAAAGAATGAGGATATAAATCCCACAAAAGCAAGTCATTCTGGAATGAATCCTGAGGATACTAAACTTGCTGATCAAGAATGCCAAGAACTCTTGAAATATGGTTTGATTGAAGTCTCTGATTCTCAGTGGGCATGTCAAGCTTTTTATGTCAACAAGAGATCAGAACAGGTAAGAGGGAAAATGAGGTTGGTAATTAATTATCAACCCCTTAACATTTTCCTACTTGATGATAAATTTCCTATTCCAAACAGATTTACACTTTTCTCTCAAATTGTGAAAGCAAAATGGTTTTCCAAGTTTGATTTGAAATCTGGATTTTGGCAATTAGGAATTTATCCAGAAGATAGGCATAAAACTGGATTTTGCATTCCAAATCATCATTATCAATGGAAGGTGATACCTTTTGGTCTCAAAACGGCACCATCACTTTTTCAAAAACCCATGATAAAGATTTTCCAGCCTATCTTGCATACAGCACTCATCTATATTGATGACATTCTTCTTTTCAGCCATTCTTTGGATGAACATATCAAATTGCTTAACCAGTTTCATGATTTGGTAAAACAATATGGTATAATGATTTCTGAAAAGAAAATGATTTTGGCAACAAAAGAAATTTCTTTTCTGGGAATGAAAATTTCAAATGGAACTTGTACACCTGAACAACATGTTGGACAATCTGTCAAAGATTTTCCAGAAGAAAATTTGTCAAAACAACAGGTACAACAATTCCTTGGTGTTGTCAACTATGTGAGTGAATTTATTCCTAAAGCTTCAAAGCATATTAGTCCTCTGACTAACATGCTTAAAAAAGATCCTCCTCCTTAGGGGTTGTCTCAAACCAAAGCAGTCCAGAAATTGAAGGAAACTCTCTTGGCTCTTCCTACTCTATTTATCCCCTCCACCGGGAAAAAGATTCTCCAAACAGATGCCAGTGACAAATACTGGGGAGCCATTTTACTTGAAGAAGACCTCAATGGACAGAAGCATTGTTGTGGTTTTGCTAGTGGAAGATTCAAGGTATCTGAACAACATTATCATTCCACTTTCAAAGAAATACTTGCGGTAAGAAATGGAATAAAGAAATTCTCTTTCTTCCTCATTTCTCAACATTTTTTAGTTGAAATGGATATGGGATCATTTCCTAAAATGCTAAATTTCAAACAAAAGACCATACCACATCCACAACTCCTCCGATGGGCAGCATGGTTTTCCCAATATTCCTTTGATGTTAAACACATTAAAGGGAAAACTAATCTTGTTGCTGATTTCTTTTCAAGAAAAGAACCTTTGCCTCAACAAGTCTTACCACCCAAAGCCTTACCTTGTTTCATGTTTACCCCTGTCCAAGATCATCCACCAGATATCTATGAAATACCGTACCCATGGGAAAAAGAAAATATTGAAAGAATTAGAAACCAATATGAGCTTGAACTTTTCCGCTCATATGGTGGTTCAATACTCAGTCCCTTTGGTACTCATCCTGAATATCCTTTTTGTCAAATCTTCATTGCCAATCCTACTGAGTTTCCAAAAGAGTTATTATGGTATTTTTGGTGTTTGTGTCACCAATATCATATTTTGATGGAATTTCAGAGTCCATTTTTCAATAGACCATTGGTTCAGAATCTTAAACAATTTCTTCAATGGTTTAAGCCTTTATCTTATTGGAAAGATCTGTTTGCCACAAATTCGAATCATCTACTCCTCCATTTTCATCGCCCTTGTCATCTCATAAATAACCAGGTCCAAGCCCTATCCAATGCAGTTATTTATAGGGAATTGTCTCATACTATTTTAGACCAAGAAGTTGAGTATGGAGAAGCTCAGAAATATGTATTCCAGGAGAACAGATGCATTCCCCCTGAAATTTGGCCAGGATCTTATGGATCATGGAATTATCAAAGTTCTCATCCTTATTGGATCCAGATTCGCAAGGCTAAAAAAGAGTGGACTGATAAAATGAACTCAACAGAATTTCAAGATTCCTAGATGCCTGAAAACTTCACTCAGGACCCAGGATCTTCCAGTACACAAAAATCATTTCACAAATATCGTCTAGAATGGAAGAGCATTGAAAACAAAAAGAAAAATAAAAGGAGCCATGAAGATTGGATTGAACAAATGAATATCACTGATCCAGATTCTACTCCTTCTGATACCCCTGATGAAGACTGGACAATTTGAAGACACAAGGTCCCATGTGCTTGCCACTACTCAGACATAGGCCTTATCCTTTATGAAAGGCCAAGTTACTATTTCAAGAGTCAATTAGCTGTTCAAATAATCAAGGGCCATTTACCCTTTGAAGTCTTGTAAAGGTTGTCCTTTAAAGTTTTCAAAAGTCAAGTTGTCTGTTGATGTTTCGAAAGGTTGTTTGTCTTTTCACCCATTCTAGAGTCACTTTGTAATCTATAAATAGATGAGCCTTATCAGTTTAAGGATCATCGAGTCTTGTATCAAAAATCTATCAATAAAATTTCAAGTGCGTTTTCCTTATGACAGGCTAAAACTTTTAGTTTTCTCCCAAGGGAAGGCCAAGAAATCCTTATAGCTGCATGTTGCTTAGATCATCATAGCTTTGTTATAATCTGCTCTTGTGATAAAAGTCCCTTGAACTTTTGAAAGCCCAAGAGGAGAGAGGCTGTTGTGTTCGGGAATACCTTCAAATAGCAAGTTATTTCTCTGATATGGTTTCTAAGCAGGCACTCTAGTATTCAGCCTGGGCCAGGGATCCAGCCGCACTACTCCTAAAAGCTTAAGCTGTTAGGGCCAGCCTCCCCCTGACTTAAGTATCGTGGCCACTCCTAACCAACCTTCGATGTGGGACTACTGTTCCCCTTCTTGGCGCATCCTGCCTCGGGTACTTTTGACGGCTGCTCCACTAACCGCTGTGACAAAGAAAAATGACAAATTCCATTGGGGAGAAGCCCAAGAACAAGCATTTCTTACCCTTAAGGACAAACTCACATATGTACCTGTTTTAGCATTACCTAACTTTAACAAGACTTTTGAGATTGAATGTGATGCTTCTGGTGTAGGAATTAGAGCTGTTCTCATGCAAGACAAGAGGCCTTGTGAAACGGTCCGCGATCAACTCGTTTCGAGACACGTAGCACGTTTGCCCAAGGATCTAATGAAGTTGTCCAACGCTTGGATTGCGGGGCCTAAAATCAACACGGACGACACGAGTTGGTTTAAGGTGGTAGAACGACGACTCAAATCGAGGTGAATACTAAAGTGGATAGGTCGGACGAACAATCAAGGACAACACGAGATTGCTCAAGAACCCTTGCCATTGCAAGTAATGGAATTGTACTCTCAATGTAAGAGAAACAATACAATGTTTATTATCATAAAACGGCTACCTTCAAACCTTACAAAGCAAGCCTTTTTATAGGCTAAGGGCTAATAAAACCTAAGAAAAACATGAAAGGGAATTCGGCCATCTTGGGTCAAGATGGGCTGGCCCATGCTCTACTAAAACAAACTAATCCAACTCTAAATAACCGCATTCTAACACTAAGGCCTAAGGCCCTATTCGGCCAACTCACTTGGAGGCCCACTTGACTCTTCATGGGCTTGGATCATGGTGTACATAACTTGATTGTCTCCTTCCAAGCCTTCAATATCTCTATGGACTCCATGTTGGTCTTAGACGATTCGAACAAGGGCTTGAAGGGATTCTTTGAAGAGCTTGGCCCGAGCACGTGTGACTGGGCCCAATGGAACTCGGACTGGGTCATTGCGTGGGCTGAGATCCATGCACATGTCAGTCCCCTTCTCTTGAGAAGGATTTACCCTCCTCCTCATCAAGAAATGGGCTCAAATCTGTGACATTGAAGGTCGCGCTAACAGTGTACTCCCCAAGTAGCTCCAATTTGTATGCGTTGTCATTGACTCGTTGGAGCACTTGAAAGGGTCCATCTCTGATATGTGCACGAATGGCGAGATGGATGACGGCGTTCACTCAAGGCTTTCATAAAGACATTGAAGGCTTGAAGGATGTTAATCAAGTTACCTACACATTGATCCAAGCCCACGGGGAGCCAAGTGATGGTTGTTAGTTTGGGCTCTAGCCCGCTAGTTAGTCTTTGTAGTTTTTCCAATTAAAGGGAGTCGGCCAACTGTTGGGCCTTTTTAGTCTTGAGCTGTCAAGTTATTGTTTGAATTAGTTACTAGTTGTAGGGCTTGTTGAGTCATGGGTTCGGCCCACCTTGTCCAAGGCCTGGCCGAACCTTTATTTCCTTTATACTAACATTAGGGTTTCGTTAGTTTGCCTATATAAAGGCTTGCTTTGTAAGCATTAAGGGTAGACTCGATTGATTAATAAAATTGTCTTCTTTCGATTTTCTTCTTGTGAGAATTTCGTTCCTTTACTTGCTTTGGCAAGGGTTCTTGAGCAATCTCGTGTTATCCTTGATTGTTCGTCCGACCTATCCACTTGAGTATTCACCTCGATTGGAGTCGTCGTTCTACCACCTTAAACCAACTCGTGTCGTCCGTGTTGATTTTAGGTCCCACAATCCAAGCATTGGACAATCTCGCTAGATCCTTGGGCAAACATGCTAAGTGTCTCAAAACGTGTTGATCGAGGACCGTATCAGTTGGCTTCAGAGCTTAGGTGGAGGTATTTTTCGTTATATCCTTGTTTTTCGTAGTTGTGTCGTAGGATTTTTGTGTTTTGTCCGCTGCCTTGTTTAAAAAAAAAAAAAAAAAGTCACTGTTCATCGTACTGTTCACCGACACTGTTCATCGTTACTGTTCATCCGAACACAAAATCTGTTGGTGTGTTATCTCTTTTGTGTTTGTGTCTAGTTTGTTGATAATTTTGTCCAAAATTTGCCGTAAGGTTCTTGGTCGTTAGTCATCACTTGAGCAACAAGAAAACAAGTGGGGCGGTGGCTAGGGTTTCTACTTGCGGCTAGGGTTTCGTTTGCGCTAGGGTTTCTTTGTTTCCAATATGTCCAAGTATTGCTTGCTTCATCCAAGTTGTTTACTTATTTTTCAAATCTGAATTTTGGTAAAACTTGTTGGTATTTGTGAATCTTGAAGAGAACCTACAAGAATCTTTCTTGAATTTCTTGACCACAATCTTGAAGTTCTTGAAGTTCTTGATAACTTACTTGGGAATTCTTGAAGGATCTTGAGGATCTTGAAGGTTTCTTGTGTGATTGAATTGGCCGAACACAAATCTGGAAAAACAATAGTCCATTCGGTCAAATCTTTGTGTTGTGTTGGTTTGTTACAAGTAAAAAAAAAAAGGAACAAAACAGAAATGAAAAAAAAAAAAAAGAGAAGGAAGGATCGGTTGGCAAAACACAACAAGAGAGAAAGAAAAAAAAAAGGGGAAGGCAACCAAATTGTGGGAAGGAAATTTCTGATTTGCGCAATCCTTCTTGGAGTAGAATTTGGAACCTTCTAAAGTTGTTACGAGAAGGAAAGGGGTTTCCCAAAAGGTTTCCTAAACCAAATCTGATTTGTGCAATCCTTCTTGAAGTAGAATTTGGAAGTTTCTAAACGTTGTTACAAGAAGAAAAGGTTTTCCAAGGGGTTACCAAAAACTAACTTGTTTCCAAATTCAATTAGGAAACTAAGTGGACAGCTTGGATAACTCTCCTATTTCCATTTAAATTAGGAAACTTCCAAATCCCGCATTTGCTTATTTCCTTTTCCATTCTCGCGTATTCCAAATCTGTCCGCCTTAGGAAATTGCCAAAACCTGACACCATCGTGTCCGAATTGTTTCCAAATTGTGTCTTTGTTCTCGGTTATTCTTGTGCTAAAGTTGGGTGAACAATTTTTGGATTTTTGCGCGGCATTTCTCAACTACTCAAACCGACAAGGTAAGGAATTTTGGTAAGCTTATTTGAGTGCTTTGAGTGATACACGAGTGATAAGCACTTACACATGAGCCTGTATGTCGTGAGGGATCTCTTTTTCTTTGCTAACCATTTTGGCAGGTCACATAATCATGCCTAGGGAAGTTGCCTCTTTCTCATACAACCAAGAATTCTTGGAGAATGAGCCTCTCAAGAGGAGGGGTTCCAAGCGGCCTACTCCCAAGCCCTCTAGTTCCATGGAATCTAGTTCACAACATGAGTTTCGGGAGGAGATGGAACGTTACCGTGCTTCGCGTGTATATGAAGGGTATAAACGAGATTGTGCTGAATATGAGAAGGAGCAAAGAAGTTTGCGCCAAGCCTCTAAATTGAGGTCCACCTCAAGCCAACGAGATTCATCTAAGAAGTGTCTTGACAATCAAGACAAGGAGTTTGAGAATTCTCGAATTGAGTCAACGCTTCGTAAATCAAGGGAAGAATTCTGAAATCAGACTAAAGCATTGTTGATTCTATGATGGAAAGACTTAGCCAAGTGTTGGACTCCCACTTGGAACAACTTAATCATGTGTCAACTGGTGGTAATAAAGGGAAAATTCATCCTAGTCCCTCGTTGATTGAAGAGCCAAATATGAATGAGTTACAACTGAGCCATGAACATGGGCTAGACAATAAAAATCAAACCTCATGTACAATGAGTAAGCAATGGTCCGAGAAGAATGGAGTGGGAAAAGGCAAGAATAATTTGGCCTTAGTGAAGAGTAAAAAGGAGGAGGCCGTGTTTACAAAGGCTGAAAGTGTGAACATTTTGTTTTCTAACCGGCTAACATGTGTTTTGTTTAGCACCTCTTCTTTTGTGCAGCTTAAACAAAGTCAAGTATAGTTGGTCATGGCAGGTTCCATTCCCAAGTCACTTGGAGACTTTGCGAGTTTCCATGGGATTTGTCTTCTAGGAACTAAATCTCTTTGGTATCAATTCATGAAACAATGTCCATTCAAACCTGTCCGTGCCATTGGAGGATTCATTCGAGCTCATCTTAAAAGGGAAATTCCAGATTCTACTGCTTGTTCTCTACCTATGGTTCATTCATCACCTTTGCCTTATTTTGAGCATGTTACTAGCACTAACTCTTGTTGCTCTTGTGTAGGTGTTGATGAGAAGTGTAAAGGACTAGCACTGGAATCTCAAGTTGAATCAAATGGTGGAAGGAATATTGAAGTGTCAAAGGGAGTTTTCTCATTTAAATCTTGTTCTACACTTTCTTACCATCTAACTAATAATGTCCCATTAGTTCTTTACCCGATTTCTGAATTGTTTCAAGTTGAAGGTTATTTTGTTTTTGTAGGTTGTAACGCTGTCCAAAATTTCCCAACTATGATTAAAGACTTACAACTCGATTTCGTGCTTATTCCTGCTAAAAGTGATGCATATTCGTGCTTCTTCACATGTCCAAAAGCTAGTCAGCACAAGCTTACTTTACCAACTCCAACTTGCGCAAATTCGTACGAGTCGTATGGAGTGCGTTTCACTTCATTGCTGCCACTCATGTCAGGTGACAATATGACAATCCATGGCCGAAGGCTGATTAGAGAGCTTTGGATTGCTACCTGGAATTTCCACGAGCCTTACACAAGCTCTTTCCTATCTTGGCGCATGTCCTTGTTTGAGAGCCTCATGAAGCTGACCAAACGGCATTTGACTTGGCTCGTGACCTTTCATTTGTCCCCAACGTGGCTGACCTCCAAGTGCACTGTCGATTTGAGGTGTCATACTACTAACTCTTGTGATGTGTGCACGGATCTCGGCCCACACAATAATCCAGTCCGAGTTCCATTGGGCCCAGTCACACGTGCACGGGCCAAGCTATTCAAAGAATCCCTCCAAACCCTTGTTCGCACTGTCCAAGACCAACATGGGTCCATAGAGATATTGAAGGCTTGGAAAGAGACACTCCAGTTATCTACACCTTGATCCAAGCCCATGAAGAATCAAGTGGGCCTCCTAGAGAGTCAGCCGAGTAGGGCCGAAGGCCTTCGTACTTGTTAGACTAGATTCATTTGTCTTAGTAGGTCATTGGGCCGACCCATCTTGTCCACCAAGATGGCCGACCTTCCTTCTCCTTGTTTCTCTAGGTTTTTGGTAAATCTTAGCCTATAAATAGGCTTGCTTTGTAAGGTTTCAGACACAAGTTTTATGAATAAAGTTCTTAGTATTTTCGTTTGCTTCTTAAGAGAGAATTCGAGCCTTTAACTTGCTTTGGCAAGGGTTATTGAGCAATCTTGCGTCTTGTCCATGATTGTTCGTCCGACCTATCCCTTGGAGTAATCACCTTCATTGGAGTCGTCATCCCACCGCTTTAAACCAACTCGTGTCGTCCGTGTTGATTTAAAGTCCCACAAACCAAGCGTAGGACAACCTCGCTAGATCCTTGGGCAAATGTGCTACATGTCTCGAAACAAGTTGATTGAGGAACGTATCAGTTGGTATCAGAGCTGTGGTTGAGGTATCTTTCGTTATATCCATATTGTTGTTGTAGTTGTGTCGTAGAATTCCTTGTTTTATCCGCTGCCTTGTTTTACCAAAAAAAAAAAAAAATTGTCGCCATCATTATTGCTCTTGTGTCCTGTCAAAAAAAAAAATCTGTTCGTTAGCATTATTGCCATTGTTGCGCCGTTTTCTTTCTTTGTTGTTGAGAAAATTCTGCCCGTTTGTTGTGTATCATCGTACCTTTAATTCTAGCCGAAATCTGTGATTCATTGTGTTGCAAATCTGTCCGCATCCATCAAAACAAAAAAAAAAAGAAATTGCCGTAGTTGTGTTGTTACGTTTTGTGTCCAAATCTGTCCGTAAATTTGCCTTGGTCTTGAGTCGCTTGTTGCCATCAAGTCTGACCGTAGTTTGCCCCTAAATCTGTCCAAGTCGTAGATTATTGCCGGAGCAACAAGAAAACAAGAAGCCACGGCTAGGGTTTCCTCCTTGGCGGCTAGGGTCTCTTGTTTGCGCTAAGATTTTCTTTCCTTGTCAAATCTGTCTGAGTTTAACTTGCCTTATCCAAGTTGTTTTAGCTAGTTTTCTAAACAGATTTGGAGTTTAAACTTGTTGGTGTTGTGAATCTTGAAGGAAATCTACAAGAATTTAGGGTTTCTTGAGGTTCTTGAAACTAATCTTGAAGTTCTTGAAACTTATCTTGGAAGTTTTTGTAAGAACTTGTGGTTCTTGTTCGTTGATTGTGAGAAGAAAAGAGGGCTGACCAGATTTTTGTTCCATTCGGCCAAGTGTTTGTAGCATTTGCTAAGTCAAAAAAAAAGGAAACAGAAACGAAAAGAAAAAAAAAAAAGAAAGAAGGCTAATCGGGTGGCAAGAGAGAAAACGAACAAGAGGGGAAAGTTGGATTTTATTGCCTAAACCGTTTCTTACATCTTGTTCCAACCAAACCAGAAAATTACACCAAGAGAAGGAAAATAAAACTCAAAAGTTTTGACCTACCTCTTCTTGAAATTCTTGTTCACCTTGAGCCTTGATCACTTGAACCACCCGTCGAGGTTCTTGAATTTCTTGACCTTGGTTCTTGAAAACTTGCACCTCCCTTCGAATAAACAGTTTCTTGTACGTTCTTGCATCCATACGGGGCTTTCTTGGCTTAGGAATAAAATTCTTGGAAGTTTCTTGAGCAGCCCGTTGGGGGGATCCTTGCGTGACATTGCTCCCTTCTTCTTGAGACGCCATTGTCTTGAACCAAAAGACCCAAAGCTGTTCGTGTGTTGCAAAGAAGGAGGAACCGAATTGCTTTAATCCTTGGGAGTCAAAGCCGAATCTGGTTTTTGAGTGTGAGGGTGTGTGGCTGCCTTGAGGGGTTTTTATTGAAAATCCAACCGACTTTAGGAAGGGTTTAAGAAGGAGAAATCTGGAAAAAATTCAGTGGTTAATTTCGGTGGGAATAGGGAGCTACCAAATCTGATTTGAGAGTTGACTTAGAAAGGTTTCCTAAGAAATTTTCAAATCTGTTTAGGAAACTAGGTAGAACACTTGGATAACTCCTACCTGTTAGGAAACACTCTCCTACATTTTCTCCTTGGTTTAGAAAACCACTCCTATCTTCTCTCCTTGTTTTAGGAACCCCTCCTACTTTCACTACTTGCTTTAGGGAACCACTCCTACTTTCACTCCTACATTTTAGGAAATCTAGGGTTTCCTTCCTTAGCACTATTTCCGAATCTGCCCGCCACCCATAGCCCTTCAAATTCCGTCCACTCCATCTTAAAATCTCACCCAATTGTGTCCTACACTCTTGCTTACTCTTGTGGGGAAAAGTTGGTGACGATTATTGGACTTGAGCAACATTTCTCAACTACCTAACTTAACAGGTAAAGGTACTTGGTAAATCTAATTGAGTGTTTTGAGTGCTATACACGAGCATGAGTGATACACTAAGGGAGTGAAGCGAGGGTATATTTGCACTATTTCTTCTTGTTACTAACCTTTTGTAGGGCATCAACAGAGACATGGAGCAACAACCACCACCCATTAACTACTCTTTGATGTTCACCGCCATGAAGAACGAGCTCAGGCGAGTCAGTGAGCAACAAATGGAGGAATTGCATAATCGATTTGATGAGCTCTCCAAGAGCCTCACCCGAGGCTCTCGCTCTAAGTCGTACAATCGGAGTAACCGTGACACCAGGGTAGCAAATAGTGAAGACTACTCGGGTAGTGAGGATGAGGAGCGCCCCGAGAAGCCTAGGAGGGACACGTCGAAGAACGAGCTAAAGGGGCTTAAAATCCAAGTGCCCGCGTTCAAGGGCAAGAGTGATCCCGAAGCTTACTTGGAATGGGAAGGTCGCATTGAGATGGTCATCGACTGCTACAATTATAGCGAGGAACAAAAGGTCAAAGTCACCACCGTTGAGTTCACCAACTACGCCCTAGTCTAGTGGGACCAAGTGAGGACCCACAGGAGAAGAATGGGAGAACCACGAGTCCGAACTTGGTGAGAACTCAAGGCCTTGATGCGTAAGAGATTCGTTCCAAGCTATTACAACCGCGATCTCCACGCCAAGCTTCAAACCCTCACTCAAGGTAACATGAGTGTGGAGGATTATTACAAGGAGATCGAGATGGCCATGATGAGGGCGAACCTTCAAGAAGATAATGAAGCAACCATGGCTAGGTTCCTTAGAGGTCTCAACCCTGACCTTCAAGAAGTCTTGGAGCTCCAACATTATTTGGACATGCACGACCTTCTTGAACTCGCTATTAAGGCCGAAAGGGGAAAGAAATTAAGACGAGGAGCACGTACTTTCCAATCTTCCCACTCGCCTTCATGGAGGGGCAACCAACCACGAAGAACGATCCACAAAGCTGGGAATTCGGCCACACCAACTTCTACTAGCCAAACTCAAGGTAATGCTCCTAATCGAAATTCCTATTCTACCCCTAACAAGGTTGCCGATGCACCCAGGTCTACTTTTAAGGCACCACATGAGACTCCCAAGACTAGGAGTAGGGACATTAAATGCTTTAAGTGCCAAGGGTTTGGACATATTCAGTCTCAATGTCCAAACCAATGGGTCATGCTAATCACTCACAGTGGCGAGATCGTGTCCGATGATGACGACTGTGAGGAGACACCCGAATTAACCAAAGGCGACTGCTTGGATGAAGACTCGGCTGAGGAAGACTGCTCGCCTACACAAGGAGAAATAGGGTGCTTGGTGGCACGACGAGTGCTAACCGCCCGAGTTAGGGAGGACGAGCAACTACAATGGGAGAACCTATTTTACACCCGTTGTAAAGCAGGTGACAAGGTGTGTAGCCTCATCATTGACGGTGGGAGTTGCATGAACGTGGCGAGCTTACTCATGGTTGAGAGTTTAGGGCTCCCAACTACTAAACATCCACACCCTTATCGTCTCCAATGGTTAAGCGAGGATGGAGAGGTACGTGTCTTCAAGCAGGTACGCGTTCCCTTTTCCATTGGAACTTACACTGATGAAGTTGTTTGTGACGTCGTGCCTATGCATGCTACCCATGTCATCCTGGGGAGACCCTGGCAATTTGACAAACACGTCACATTCGACGGAAGGACAAACAAGTACACACTCTTGCATGATGGCAAATGCAAGGTCCTCACACCACTCACACATGCACAAGTGTATGAGGACCAACTTAAGTTGCAAAGAGAGTGTGAACAAGACCGTCATAGAAGGAAACAAAAGGCGGCCGACCCTGGCAAAGGCTCTACTTCTGCAAGTGAGCCATCGACCAAGGGTCAAGTGAGCACACCTAGTACTACACATGACAAATCACCCACTACACCTTCCACTAGGAAGCAAAACATGATCATTAAGGCTAAAGACGTTAGAAAAGTTGTGAATTCTGACCAGCCTGTGCTTTTCATGATTTGCAAACATGTGTTCTTGGATGTTGCTGAGCTCGATAAGGCATTGCCTTCGAGTATGGTTGCTCTTTTACAGGAATTCGAGGATGTATTCCCTGACGAGGTCCCTGACGACTTACCACCCATTTGAGGGATTGAACATCAAATAGACTTGATTCCTGGAACACCCCTACCCAACAAACCAGCTTATCGTATAGGTCCTGAGGAGACAAAGGAGCTTCAAAGGCAAGTTGATGGCCTCTTGGGTAAGGGTTGGGTAAAAGAGAGTTTAAGTCCTTGTGCTGTGCCTGTGGTACTTGTCCCCAAAAGGATGGTACTTGGCGCATGTGCACTGACTGTAGGGCTGTAAATGCTATCACTGTCAAATACCGTCATCCCATTCCTAGACTTGATGATATGCTTGATGAACTCGATGGTGCTATCATTTTCACCAAAATTGATTTAAGGAGTGGCTATCATCAAATTAGGATGAAAGAAGACGATGAGTGGAAAACGGCCTTCAAAACCAAACATGGTCTCTATGAGTGGCTAGTCATGCCTTTTGGATTGACTAATGCCCCTAGCACCTTCATGCAACTAATGAACCATGTTTTGAGAAATTTTATTGGCAAATTTGTCATTGTTTACTTTGATGACATTTTGATATACAGCCGCAGTGAACATGAGCATTTGGAGCATGTGAAACTAGTCCTTGAGACACTTCGACAGGCGCGTCTATACGCTAACCTTAAGAAGTGCACCTTTTGCACTAATGAGCTTGTGTTTTTGGGTTATGTAGTAAGTTCGCAGGGCATCAAAGTGGACGAGTCCAAGATTGAGGCCATAAAGCAATGGCCAACTCCTACATTCGTCCCTCAGGTGCGCAGCTTTCTTGGATTGGCGGGCTTCTATCGGCGCTTTGTCAAGTACTTCAGCACCATTGCCGCCCCAATGACCGCCGTAACCAAGAAGAATGACAAGTTTCATTGGGGAGAAGCCCAAGAACGAGCATTTCTCACCCTCAAAAACAAACTCACACATGCACCTGTCTTAGCATTACCGAACTTTAACCAAACTTTTGAAATCGAATGTGATGCTTCTGGTGTAGGCATTGGCGCCGTCCTGATGCAAGACAAAAGGCCTTGTGCCTTCTTTAGTGAGAAACTGGGAGGAGTTGCCTTAAACTATCCCACGTACGACAAGAAATTGTACGCACTAGTAAGGGCCTTGGAGACCTAGCAACACTATCTACGTCCTCGGCAGTTCGTGATACACACCGATCACGAGTCATTGAAGTATCTCAAAGGGCAACCTAAGTTAAGTAAGAGACATGCCGAATGGGTAAGCTTCATTGACACCTTCTCCTATGTCAATAAGTACAAGACTGGCAAAACAAATGTGGTAGCCGATGCCTTATCACGTAGACACTCTTTGCTTGTCTTTCTTGATGCTAAGTTGTTAGCTTTGAAATGATTAAGGAACTCTACACACATGATCATGACTTTGGTGATGACGGATTTCTTTTCTATGTGGATAAGCTGTGCGTGCCTAATTCTTCCGTTCGTGATCTTTTGGTTAGGGAGGCACATAGTGGTGGTCTCATGGGCCACTTTGGTATTGTTAAGACCCTAGCCATGCTACAAGAGCACTTTTACTGGCCTCATATGCGTAAAGATGTTGAATGCATGGTTGGTAGATGTGTCACTTGTCATAAGGCGAAGTCTAAAACAAATCCATACGGCCTGTATACCCCATTACCTATCCCTCATTATCCTTGGATAGACTTGTCTATAGACTTTGTCTTAGGACTTCCTAGATCACCAAGGGGCAATGATTCCATTTTCGTCGTGGTTGATCGATTCTCTAAGATGGCTCATTTTATCCCTTGCCACAAAACTGACGATGCATCTCATATTGCTACGTTGTTCTTCAAAGAAATTGTCCGTCTGCATGGCATGCCTAAAACCATTGTTAGTGATAGAGATGTAAAGTTCTTGAGTTACTTTTGGAAAACTTTGTGGGCTAAACTGGGCATTAGGTTGTTATTTTCCACCACCAATCATCCACAAAGCGATGGACAAACTGAAGTTGTCAATCGCACACTTGGTACTCTACTTTGGGCCTTGATTAAAAAGAATCTCAAATCTTGGGATGAGTCCTTGCCCCACGTAGAATTTGCCTACAATCGCACCGTTCATAGTGCTACACACAACTTACCTTTTGAGATTGTTTATGGCCTTAACCCCTTGACCCCTCTTGATTTGGTACCCTTACCTTCCTCTGAGCACACAAGCTTAGATGGGAAAAGGAAGGCTGATTTTGTGCACAGGTTACATGAAGCCGTTCTAGTAAACATTGAGAAGCGTACTCAGCAATACCTCCAGCAAGCCAACAAGCACCGTCGTAAGATGATTTTTGAGCCTGGAGATTGGGTTTGGCTACACCTGAGGAAAGAACGATTCCCCAAGCAGCGTTAGAGCAAACTATTCCCAAGAGGTGATGGACCCTTCCGAGTGCTCCAACGAATCAATGACAACGCCTACAAATAGGAGCTACCTGGGGAATACAATGTTAGCGCGACCTTCAATGTCGCAGACCTGAGCCCATTTCTTGACGAGGAGGATCCTGATTTGAGGGCAAATCCTTCTCAAGAGGAGGGGACTGATGTGTGCACGGATCTCGGCCCACGCAATAACCCAGTCCGATTTCCATTGGGCCCAGTCACACGTGCACGGGCCAAGCTATTAAAAGAATCCCTCCAAGCCATTGTTCGCACTATCCAAGATCAACATAGGGTCTATCGAGATATTGAAGGCTTGGAAAGAGACACTCCAGTTATCTACACCTTGATCCAAGCCCATGAAGAATCAAGTGGGCCTCCTAGAGAGTCGGCCGAGTAGGGCAGAAGGCCTTCGTACTTGTTAGACTAGATTCATTTGTCTTAGTAGGTCATTGGGCCGGCCCATCTTGTCCACCAAGATGGCCGACCTTCCTTCTCCTTGTTTCTCTAGGGTTTTTGGTAAATCTTAGCCTATAAATAGACTTGCTTTGTAAGGTTTCAAACACAAGTTTTATGAATAAAGTTCTTAGTATTTTCGTTTTCTTCTTAAGAGAGAATTCGAGCCTTTAACTTGCTTTGGCAAGGGTTATTGAGCAATCTTGCATCTTGTCCATGATTGTTCGTCCGACCTATCCCTTGGAGTAATCACCTTCATTGGAGTCGTCGTTCCACCGCTTTAAACCAACTCGTGCCATCCGTGTTGATTTAAGGTCCCGCAAACCAAGCGTAGGACAACCTCGCTAGATCTTTGGGCAAACGTGCTACATGTCTCGAAACAAGTTGATCGAGGAACATATCATTTTGTTAGTATCATTCATCTCCATCCAGATTTGAGGACAAATCATTCTCAAGAGGAGGGGCGAGATGGATGGCGGCGTTGACTCAAGGCTTTCATAGAGACATTGAAGGCTTGAAGGATGTTAATCAAGTTACCTACACATTGATCCAAGCCCACGAGGAGCCAAGTGATGGTTGTTAGTTTGGGCTCTAGCCCGCTAGTTAGTCTTTGCAGTTTTTCCAATTAAAGGGAGTCAGCCAACTGTTGGGCCTTTTTAGTCTTGAGCTATCAAGTTATTGTTTGGATTAGTTACTAGTTGTAGGGCTTGTTGAGTCATGGGTTCGGCCCACGTTGTCCAAGACCTGGCCGAACCTTTATTTCCTTTTTACTAGCATTAGGGTTTCGTTAGTTTGCCTATATAAAGGCTTGCTTTGTAAGCATTAAGGGTAGACTCGATTGATTAATAAAATTGTCTTCTTTCGATTTTCTTCTTGTGAGAATTTCGTTCCTTTACTTGCTTTGGCAAGGGTTCTTGAGCAATCTCGTGTTGTCCTTGATTGTTCGTCCGACCTATCCACTTGAGTATTCACCTCGATTGGAGTCATCGTTCTACCACCTTAAACCAATTCGTGTCGTCCGTGTTGATTTTAGGTCCCGCAATCCAAGCGTTGGACAACCTTGCTAGATCCTTGGACAAACGTGCTACGTGTCTCGAAACGTGTTGATCGAGGACCGTATCAATCTCCTCTTGGGGATAACTTGTTTTGATGCTGCTTGGGGAATCTTTCTTTCCTCAAGTGTAGCCAAACCCAATCTCCAGGCTCAAAAATCATCGTACGACGGTGCTTGTTGGCTTGCTGGATGTATTGCTGAGTATGCCTCTCAATGTTTGCCCGAACGGCTTCATGTAGCCTGAGCACAAAATCAGCTTTCTTTTTTCCATCTAAGTTTGTGTGCTCAGAGGAAGGTAAGGGTACCAAATCCAGGGGGGTCAATGGGTTAAAGCCATAAACGATCTCAAAAGGTGAGTAGTGTATTGCACTATGAACAGTTCGATTGTAAGCAAATTCAACATGAGGCAAACACTCCTCCCATGATTTAAGATTCTTTTTAATCAAAGCCCGAAGTAGAGTACCAAGTGTGTGATTGACAACTTCAGTTTGTCCATCGCTTTGTGGATGACTGGTGGTGGAGAATAACAATCTAGTGCCAAGTTTAGACCACAAAGTCTTCCAAAAATAACTCAAGAACTTACATCTCTATCACTAACAATGGTCTTAGGCATGCCATGCAGACGGACAATTTCTTTGAAGAACAAATTAGCAATATGAGATGCATCGTCAGTTTTGTGACAGGGGATAAAATGTGCCATCTTAGAGAATCTATCAACCACGACAAAGATGGAATCATTACCCCTTGGTGACCTAGGTAGGCCTAAGACAAAGTCCATAGACAAGTCTACCCAAGGATGGTGAGGGATAGGCAATGGGGTATACAAGCCGTACAGATTTGTTTTAGACTTCGCCTTATAACAAGTGACACATCTACCAACCATGCGTTCAACATCTCTACGCATATGAGGTCAGTAAAAATGCTCTTGTAACATGGCTAGAGTCTTAACAATCCCAAAATGTCCCATGAGACGACCACTATGCCTCTCGAATCAAAAGGTCACGAATGGAAGATTTAGGGACACAACTTATCCACATAAAACAAAAACCCATTGTGCAAGAAATACTTTTCATGTGAACTCTTCATACAAGATGCATAGATATCACTGAAGTTAGTGGCATGTGCATATAGGTCCTTAAGCATTTCAAATCCTAACAATTTAGCATCAAGCGCAGCAAGCAAGGAATGTCTATGTGATAAAGCATCAGCTACCACATTCGTTTTGCCAGTTTTATACTTAATGACATAAGAGAAGGTGTCGATGAAACTTACCCATTTGGCATGGTGCTTGCTCAGCTTGGGTTGGCCTTTGAGAAATTTCAAGGATTCGTGATTAGTGTGTATCACAAACTCCCTTGGGCGTAGGTAGTGTTGCCAAGTCTCCAATGCTCGTACAAGTGTGTAGAGCTCCTTATCGTACGTGGGGTAGTTCAGGGCAGCACCTCCTAGCTTCTCATTAAAGAATGCACAAGGCCTCTTGTCTTGCATGAGAATGGCCCCAATACCCTCACCAGAGGCATCACATTCAATTTCAAAGGTCTTGTGAAAATTTGGTAATGCCAAAACAGGTGCATGTGTGAGTTTGTCTTTGAGGGTGAGGAATGCTTGATCTTGGGCTTCTCCCCAATAGAATTTGTCATTCTTCTTGGTCACGGCAGTCAATGGGGCAGCAATGGTGCTGAAGTCTTTGACAAATCATCGGTAGAAGCCTGCCAATCCATGAAAGCTGCGCACCTCATGGATGGATGTTGGAGTTGGCCATTGCTTGATGGCCTCAATCTTGGACTCATCCACTTTGATTCCCTGTGAGCTCACTACATAGCCTAAGAACACAAGCTCGTTAGTACAAAAGGTGCACTTCTTAAGGTTAGCGTATAAACGCGCCTGTCGAAGTGTCTCAAGAACTAATCTCACATGCTCTTGTTCACTGCAACTATATATTAGAATATCGTCAAAGTAAACAATGACAAATTTTCCAATGAGTGCCTCAAAACATGGTTCATCAACCGCATGAATGTACTAGGGGCGTTAGTCAGCCCAAAAGGCATGACTAACCACTCATAGAGACCATGTTTGGTTTTGAAAGCTGTTTTCCATTCATCGCCTTCTTTCATCCTAATTTAATGATAGCCACTCCTTAGGTCAATTTTAGTGAATATAAAAGCACCATCGAGTTCATCAAGCATATCATCTAATCTAGGAATGGGGTGACGATATTTAACGGTAATAGCATTAACGGCCCTACAGTCAGTGCACATGCGCCAAGTACCACCATTTTTGGGGACAAGTATCACCGGCACAGCACAAGGATTTAGACTTTCTTTTACCCAACCCTTACCTAATAGGCCATCAACTTGCCATTGAAGCTCCTTTGTTTCCTCAGGGCCCATGCGGTAAGCAGGTTTGTTGGGTAGTGGTGCTCCAGGAATCAGGTCGATTTGGTGCTCAATCCCTCGAATGGGTGGTAAGCTATCAGGGACCTCGTCAGGGAAAACATCCTCAAATTCCTGCAAAAGAGCAACCATACTTGAAGGCAATGCCTTATCGAGCTCAGTAACATCTAGAAGCACATGTTTGCAAATTATGAGGAGTATAGGCTGATCAGAATTCACAACTTTCCTAACATCCTTAGCCTTAATGATCATGTTTTGCTTCCTAGTGGGTGGTGCAATGGGTGAATGGTCATGCGTAACACTAGGTGTGCTCACTTGACCCTTGGTCGTTTGCTCGCTTGTAGGAGCGGAGCTTTTGCCAGGGTCGGCCGTCTTTTGCTTTCGCTTTTGACGGTCTAAGTCACACTCCCTTTGCAATTTTAATTGATCCTCATAAACTTGTGCAGGTGTGAGTGGTGTGGGGACCTTTCGTTTGCCATCATGCAAAAGTGTGTACTTATTTGCCCTTCCATCGAATGTGACGTGTTTGTCAAATTGCCAAGGCCTCTCCAAGATGACATGTGTAGCATGCATAGGCACTACATCACACACTACTTCATCAATGTAAGTACCGATGGAAAAGGAACGCGTACCTGTTTGAAGACACGTACCTCGCCATCCTTACTTAGCCATTGGAGGCGGTAGGGGTATAGATGTCTAGTAGTTGGGAGACCCAAGTTCTCAACCACTAGTAAACTCACCACATTGGTGCAACTTCCCCCGTTAATGATGAGACTACACACCTTCTCACCTATTTTACAGCGGGTGTAAAATAAGTTCTCTCGTTGCAACTGCTCATCTTCCTTGACTCGGGCGGTTAGCACTTGTCGGGCCACCAGGCAACCTACTTCGCCTTGTGTAGGAGAGCAATCTTCCTCAGCGGAGTCATCCTCCAGGCAGTCACCTTCGATCAATCCAGGCACCTCCTCACAATCGTCATCATCGAACACTATCTCACCACTGTGAGTGATTAACATGACCTGTTGGTTTGGACATTGAGACTGGATATGTCCAAACCCTTGGCACTTAAAGCCCTACTCCTAGTCTTAGGGGTCTCAAGTGGTGCCGGTAAAATTGGAATTGCAGTTAGAGATAGTACCTTGAATTCGGCTAGAAGGAGCTGGTGTAGCCGAATTTCCAGCTTCGTGGGTTGTTCGCCGTGGTAGGTTTCCCTTCCAGGAAGGCGAGTTGGAAGTTTGGAAGGTACGGGTCCCACGTCTCAATTTCTTTCCCCTCTCGGGCTTGATGGCAAGTTCAAGAAGGTCATGTATGTCCAAACAATGTTGGAGCTCCAAGGCTTCTTGAAGGTCAAGATTGAGACCTCGAAGAAACCTAGCCATGGTCGCTTCACTGTCTTCTTGAATGTTCGCCCTCATCATGGCCATCTCGATCTCTTTGTAGTAGTCCTCCACACTCATGTGGCCTTGAGTGAGGGTTTGAAGTTTAGAGTGGAGATCGCGATTGTAGTAGCTTGGAACAAATCCCTTGCGCATCAATGCCTTGAGTTCTCGCCAAGTTCGGACTCGTGGTTTTCCCATTCTCCTTCTATGGGTCCTTATTTGGTCCCACCAAACTAGTGCGTAGTCGATGAACTCGATAGTGGATACCTTAACCTTTTGTTCCTTACTATAATTGTAACAGTCGAAGACCATTTCAATGCGGCCTTCCCATTCCAAGTAAGCCTCAGGATCACTCTTGCCTTTGAACGTGGGGACTTGAATTTTAAGTCCCTTGAGTTCATTCTTAGACGTTTCCCTCTTAGGCCTCTCGGCACGTTCATCATCCTCACTACCCGAGTATTCTTCACTATTTGCTCCCCTGGTGTCACGGTTAATCCGGTTGTGAGACCTAGAACGAGAGGCTTGTGTGAGACTCTTGGAGAGTTCATCAAAGCGAGTGTACAATTCCTCCATTTGTTGCTCACTAACTCGCCCTGAGCTCGCTCTTCATAGCGGTGAATATTAATGAGTAGTCAGTGGGTGGTTGCTCTTGCTCCATGCCTGCAAAATTGGTTAGAAAACAAGAGAAAACAATGCAAATATAACCTCACTTCACTCCTTTAGTGTATCACTCACTCTCGTGTGTATTACACAAAAGCTCTTTAATGACCTTGCCAAATGCCCTTACCTGTTGGGTTAGGTATTTATGAAATGCTGCTCAAGCCCAATAATTGCCACCAAATTTTTCCACAAGAGTGATCAAGAAGGCAAGACACAAATGGGAGTGCAAAATGAAGTAGAAAGGGCAAATTTGTAAAAGATGGGGTGGCGGACAGCAAGGAAAAAACGCCAATGTGAACACAAAGAGAAAGAAATCCTAGTTTCCTAAAGTGTAGGAGTGGGTTCCTAAAACGTAGGAGAGAATATAGGGAAGTAGCCAAGAGTGAAACAAAGGAGTTATCCAAGTGTTTTACTTAGTTTCCTAAATTGATTTGGAAAACAAGTTGGTTTTGGAAACTCTTTAGAAAACCTTTCTTGCACAACCTTTAGAAACTTCCAAATCCCTCTCCAAGTAGACTTGCAAATCAGATTTGGTTTCTACCTATGCCAACTGAAAATTTCTAGATTTTTTTCTCCTTCCAAATCAGTTTACCAATGTCGGTTGGGATTCTATAAAGTTCCCCAAGGCAGCCGACTGCTCTCACACACAACCCAAGCTCTCACACACACAAACCAGATTCGGCTTCCCTCCCACCTTGCGCAACAACCAAGACAGTTTCGACTATGGCTTCGCAGCAAAAAGATGCAAGTGCCCTCAGGCAAGCTTCACCCCCACGGGTTGCTCAAGACTCTCCCAAGAATTTTACTCCTAGGCCAAGGAAGCCCTTCACCGCTGCAAGAGAGTATAGGAAGTTGTTTATTCGAAGGGAGGTTCAAGTTTTCAAGAAACAAGGTAGTCAAGAAATTCAAGAACCTCGAAGGGTGGTTCAAGTTATCAAGGCACAAGGTGATCAAGAATTGCAAGAAGAGGTAGGCCAAAACTTTTGAGTTTCTTTCCGTTGTTCAAATTTTCTGTTTGGGGTACAAGCACGATGTAAGAAACTGATTTGGCAATAAATTTCAACTCCCTCGCTTGGTTTCGTTTGTTTTCTTTTTTTTTTTTCTCTTGCCACCCGATGGCTTTCTTTCTTTTCTTTTCGTTTCTTTTTTTTTTTTGACTTAAAGAACAACACAAATACTTGGCTGAAGTAGTAAAAATTCCAGAAATAATATCAGCCCCTCAACTCGCAATAACGCTCAACGCAAGTCCCTCAAGAACTAGCAAGATACTTTCAAGAATTTCAAGAACTTCTAGGTAGTAACCAAGAACTTCAAGAAACCCTAAAATCTTGTAGATTCTCTTCAAGATTTCACAACACCAATAAGTTTTAACCCAAAATCAGATTTAGAAAATTAAGAAAACAGTTTGGATGACTCATGAACCGATTTGGACAGATTTGGAAAATAAAACCCTAGCCACCAAACTAAACCCTAGCCGTCGCCTACTTGCTTTTTTTGTAGCTTCGGCTTGGACTATCGAATGTCCATTGATAGTCATCATCTGGTGTGTCGGATGGGGTGGTATCTGGATCAGTAATATTATACAGCTCGATGTGATCTTGATGTGCTTCTTTATTTCTTCTTTTATTTTCCAACCTTTTCGATTCTGATCGGTTTTTGAAAATATAGGAAGAGATAGCAGGTGATGTTGCTGTAGAAGCTTGTGATGTATCATATGGGTCTTGAGAATCTTGCATCATAGTATCATTCATTCTGTCCTGATATTCTTTTTTGGCTCTTTTAATTCTGTTCCAATGAGGATGGCTAGAATGGTAATTCCAGGAACCACAATGACCAGGCCAAATTTCAGGAAGAATGCATCTATTTTCTTGAAAAATATATCTCTGTGCTTCTTCATATTCATCATCAAGGTCTAAAATAGCATGAGTCATTTCCTTATAAATAACTGCACTTGGACAGGATTGAACTTGATTATTTATCAAGGTGCAAGGTCTATGGAAATGGAAAAGAACATAACAAAGTTATAGGGATCTAAGCAACACGCAGCTAAAAGGATCTCTCGGCCTTTCCTGGTGAAATAAGAAAACTTAAGCTTCCATAATAAATACTCTTAGACTTTTTATTGATTTTTTTTCTCGATGATCCTTCCAACTGGTAGGTCTCATCCCTTTATACAACTAGCTCGGCCTTATTAAATGGCCTTTAGGAAAGACAAAAGACAACATACAAACTTGGCCTTTGGAAACACTTGGCCTTTCGGAAAAGCAAAGGATAAAATACAATCTTGGCCTTTGAGAACAATTGGCCTTTTAGGAAGACAAACATTAAATGACCTTTGGGAAAACCAAAGGTTGTCCTTTGGAACAAACAAGGGACAGTCAACTCATTGGTCCCATTCATGTCAATATCATTCCATGCCCATTGATAGTCATCATCTGGTGTGTCTGATGGGGTGGTATCTGGATCAGTAATATTATACAGCTCGATGTGATCTTGATGTGCTTCTTTATTTCTTCTTTTATTTTCCAACCTTTTGGATTCTGATCGGTTTTTGAAAATATAGGAAGAGATAGTAGGTGATGTTGCTGTAGAAGCTTGTGATGTATCATATGGGTCTTGAGAATCTTGCATCACAGTATCATTCATTCTATCCTGATATTCTTTTTTGGCTCTTTTAATTCTGTGCCAATGAGGATGGCTAGAATGGTAATTCCAGGAACCATAATGACCAGGCCAAATTTCAGGAGGAATGCATCTATTTTCTTGAAAAATATATCTCTGTGCTTCTTCATATTCATCATCAAGGTCTAAAATAGTATGAGTCATTTCCTTATAAATAACTGCACTTGGACAGGATTGAACTTGATTATTTATCAAGGTGCAAGGTCTATGGAAATGGAAAAGAACATATTTAGTCTGAGTGGAGAATAATCCAGACCAATACGTTAAAGGACGAAACCATTGCAAAAATATTTGGAGATTTGGGTTTAATGGTTGATTAAAAAATGGTGATTGAAATTCCATTAGAATATGATATTGATGGCAAAGACACCAAAAATACCATAGCAGTGGTTTTGGAAAATCATCATGTCTTGCAATGAAGATTTGACAGAAAGGATATTCAGGATTTGTACCAAAGGGACTTAAAATTGATCCACCATATGAACTAAAAATTTCTAGTTCATATTGAGTTCGGATCCTCTCAATATCTTCCTTTTCCCATGGATAAGGAATCTGGTGAATATCTGAGGGTTCTGATTGAACGGGTGTAAACATAAGACAGGGTAGAACTGGATTAGTTATGGCTTGTTGAGGTAAAGGTTCTTTTTCTTGAAAAGAAATCAGCAACAATATTTTTCTTTCCTTTGATATGTTTTACTTCAAAGGAGTATTGTGAAAACCATGCTGACCATCTCAAGAGTTGTGGGTTTGGGATTGTTTTTTGTTGGAATTGCAGCATTTTAGGAAATGATCCCATATCCATTTCAACCAAGAAATGATGAGATATTAAGAAGAAAGAGAATTTCTTTATACCATTTCGTACTGCAAGAATTTCCTTGAAAGTGGAATGATAGTGTTGTTCTGAATTTTTGAATCTTCCACTAGCAAATCCACAACAATGTCTGGTTCCCTGTTCATCTTCTTCAAGAAGAATTGCTCCCCAATATCTGTCACTGGCATCAGTTTGAAGAATCTTCTTGCCTTGAGAAGGGATGTAAAGGGTTTGAAGCTGTTGAAGAATTTCCTTCAATTTTTGGATTGCTTGGGTTTGAGAAGAGCCCCACTGAGGGGGTGTCTTTTTTAGCATTTTAGTCAAGGGACTAATATGCTTGGCTGCTTTAGGAATGAATTCCCGTACATAATTGACAATGCCAAGAAATTGTTGAACTTGTGTTTTAGAAAGGTTTTCCTCAGGAAAATCTTTAACAGAGTGTCCAACATGTTGTTCAGGGGTACGATTCCACTTAAAGGCAATCGAATACTTATGTGTCCTATGACTTATTTCCTAACAGCCCAAGTCCTCTAACCTAGACGCTCTGATACCACCTGTGACGACCCCACCGTACCCAGAGGCGTACCAAAGGGCTTAGCGGATCGCCTGCCTAGCTCGCGCCAGGACGATTCCAAAAATGATAAAATAAATTTCACGCTAAAAGAAAGTTCTTTATACACTATTACATCTTCAAAAGTTATATAAACAATTACATCAAGCCATACATACCACTAGTACCAAAAAGTAAACGCTAGAGAAGCTACTAACTATAACCACCACAACACATATATACATCTTACTAGTCAACTTATAACAAGTACTAGGGCAAAATCAATTATTATATAAACCAAAAGTCTATACACCTTCCCGAACTTTCCCCGCGTCGGCCCCTGCTAAGGAAAACAAATGGAATGTGGTAAGTTATATGCTTAGTGAATAATCGGGGGTAAAAACGTAAAATCACATCCAACTAAACATGTAAACCAAGATATTTCACATCAATAGATAGAAATGTAACATCACAACGGTAGGATACGGGTGGTTTCAAAGGCAGTTCAATTCTCCGAACTTGACCACCTGTTGATACTCCGTCAACCAAAATACTCATAGTCCGTAGACTCCACTTAACTTTCCCGTTCACCTTATCAACCCCTGCGGGCCAGTCAACAACACACAGCAGCTCGAGCAAAACAAAATCACTTAGTTTTAATCAAAACTTTAACAAAGAACGAAATCCCAAGGTTAGCATGGAACTAACTTCGACCAGCAAAAAGGGGATACTCAACACAAGGCATGTATACTCACATATTGAGTCAAGAACAGAGAATGGGTTTAGGTCGAGTGAGATAAAGTACACCCTCCCCTAAGTTCCCATTTATCATATACAAGGCACTTTGACAATTTATCATATAAACTAACCCAATTACTCACTCAAAATAGTTAGCACGCAAATCAAGGCACTTTATACGGGTCCACCGACTCCGTCCGATTCGTCACTGCCTGTGATTGAAGATTATATTCAACCATCAGTCAAACAACCATTACAAATGGAAATATGGACTAAAACGGCAAAAACGGCCAAGAAATGCATGTACGCGTGCGCGGAATGAAAATGGTATGAAAACGGGTTACACAGTTTTGACCATAACCAGAGCTGTGGTTATTGGATCAAGGTGTACTAGATAACGTATCGAAGCTAAGACAAAGGGTTACAACTTTCATGAAGACAACTCATTGCAATTTTCAGTGGATCCAGGTCGAATTTGCAGATTACAGAACCAAAACTCCAAAGGCTGGTTTATACCTCTAGTGCAAATTTAGGCGACATGCCCCTTGTGTTTACCTATTTTCCAGCCATTTATGGCTTCATTATTTTCCTCAAATCAGCTCCAATGTCACACATAGGTAATGTTACCACAATAGCCCTTCAACTAGGCTCAAAATAATCCAATTACAACACAAGTCTTAACAAGGCAACCGGAAATCAAGTTTAAAGGCAAATAGCTAAATGGCAGATTTGACGTCTCTTGGTATTTCGATCACAACTAAAGCTACGCCTATCAGTTTGGGGTAAACCTTATACCGTTTTGAAACTAAGACAGAGAACTACAAGTCTCATGAAGACATCAACAACCAATTCGAGCATTTTCAATATCAAAATGTGATATCTCAGAGGAAAACATAAAACTGTCCGCAAAACAGTACATTTGGCAGTCAAAGGTATTTTGGTCATTTCACATGATACAGTACTCTGATTGAGATGAAATTTTACAGGCAACTATATAACACCATTGGCTATAACTTTCATGTTTTTATCTAAGCCTGAATCGGTCTCTAACATGGACGAATGAAGCTGGTCAGAAGCTAAACAGGTTAGTTTCAAATTCTGGAATTTGAACTTTTCCTCTATAATTTCATATCTAATAAGCATTCAATCATCAAAACCAACAATTACTAACTCTATAACATCCATTACTAGATAAATAAGCATAATCAAGGCTGAAAATGTAAACCCTAGCTAAACATCCACCATATCAATCAAACTACTTAAATAACCATCATTAGCCAAGAATAGGAGTTTCTATCCAAACTTAAACATGATTAAGGAAGAGAAATAAGAAAGACAGCCATGGTACCTTCTAGAAACTCCTTGTAGGTGTGAAACCAAACACTTTCTTCCCAAACTTTTACCACACACAACTATCTAAGCACTAAAATGAAAGTTTAATCGGTTTAGATTTTGGATTTTCACTCAAACTAAGATGGATTCAAGGTGAAGTTGCTAGCTTTCCTTCCTCTCTTTTCTCTCTTCAACTCACGGCTGAAAGGTACAGAAATGAAGGCTGAAATGAGCTCCAAGAAAGATAAAAAGGTAGGAATTGATTTGAATCAAAGTTTAACAAGTGTCACACTTTGATTGGAAGTCAAAATTTTCTTTTCTTGCTTGTTTTTTGTCCACAATTTCGGCTGCATTGAGAAGATATTTAGAGCTGATTTTGTTCAATTAATAACAAGGACATTAAGGTAATAAAGTAGTGGTCAAGTGGTGCACTCAATCGGTAATGAACGGTACACATCGGTTCAACCCGATTTTTCTTATTTCGCACGTACTAGGGTTTTAACTTATAATTCACTAACTTATTATTATTACTTCTAATCACACACATTTCTTATCTAAAACTCACTCTTAATCACCAAATTTAGTACACACTCCGTACCGATTACTCACACTATGAAAAGACGTAAAAACCTTTGTTTACCCTAACGATGAATGAAAAAGGAAAACTCTTAATTTCGAGTCTTTATTTCAACCATTGGGGATGTAAATGAGTAGTATAGCTATTATAAGGTAATGGATTCCAAATAAAAGGAAATTTTAAGTAAAATATGAGGGATTTTACAACTCCATAGATTAAAATTAGGTTTTAAGTAAAATATGAGGGATTTAAGAAAAACTTGTTAGTCACAAGTAAAACTAAGGTTTTGAGTACAAGTAGGGTTTCTAGTCTTTAAAACAATACAATGTCTTAAAACAAAAATAAAATAAAGAAACCGTAATATCCTCGTTGAGACTAAAAAAAACATTATCCTAAAAGTCGAGGTATCACAATAACAAGTGTTTTGAGTAAAATCATATACAAGAGGAAAACAAAAATGCCCTAGATTCACACCTCAACCCTCACTTGACCAGCAAGGAGAAAATCCAGCAATATGTCCCCATATTTCTTTAAGTTAACCATCCAATTCAAATCCTAGTTTCATAGTAAATGAACCTCAATCAAGGCCACATATTGTAGGGGACAAATGGTGCATCTTCTAAGCCACAAAACTATCAACTTTGAACATATATATCAAGCTCCAAGTCACTTCCACTCACTTAAACTACAAGAACAAAAACGGGTAGCATCTCCCCTGTTTTCCTTTTATTTTCCTCCAATTTCAAGCCTACAATCTCACAGCAAAACAGCCCCAAATCAAGTCTATAAGTTATAAGCTACAAAGGGTCCTTATTCCAGCCACAAAACTAGCTATATTAGGCATATACCTAGCATATCTTCAACATATATCTAAGCTGGAAATTTAAACCCTAAGCTGGAATTTAACACCAAGAGCTAGAAATCCTTTAAGTGAAGCCAAAAATACATGTACAAGCTGGAAAATCCTCATGGCAGCCCAAAATTTCATAGCAAGCTGGAAAATCATCCTTCAAAGCTAGAAATTTCCAATACAAGCTGGAAATAGGAAACTACTATACAAAACTACATAATCTTCCATAAAACCTACTACAAACAAGCGATAATCTCATTCAAATGTAAGATTAAAGAGATAGAGTAGTTCCTTGCTAAAATACCTTCAAACCTCAAGGTGAGTAGCAAGCTATAGCTTTCTTTCCCCCAAAATCGCTCCACCTCAAGTTTCCCTGCCACCTTGTTGCAACTTTCTATGGATTGATTTAGGGTTTTAGGTTGATTTCTCTCCAAATCAAGCAAGAAATGAAGATGGAACTTGAAGGAATTTTTTCTCTTTTCTCTCTTCTCTCTCTCGGCCAAGAAGGAAAGAAAATGAAGAAAGTTTTGCTTCACTAGATGATAATGATGGAAGAAATGTCTTGGTCAAAGGTGACCTTGATTGCCAACACTTGGCATCCAACCATTTTCTCTCTCTCTCTCTTTTTTTTTCCTTTTTCCTCTATCTTTTCTCTCCTTAATTCGGCCAAAACCATAGAAATACAAGGCAGAAATAATAAAAAAGGAAAGTAAGGAAATTAATGAAAGAAAGGTCTTGGTCAAACGGTGTCTTCAACCAGTGACATGAGGCACGAGTTTGTTCAAGCCTATCTCTTTGTCTCTTGTTTGTTTCTAATATCTAAAATATCTAGGGGTGTGTTTGGATCTCTTGTTTTTGGGGCTGTTTTTGAAAAATTGTTTTTTACATTCCAAATGCTACAGTAAATATGTATTTCCAAAACAACTCCAAAAACACCATATCCAAACATTATATCAAAAACAACTACATACGTATATTTCAATTTGTATATTTCAATTATGTATATTATATATATATTATATTAATATAAATTGAAATATACATGTCGCGCCCCACTTTTCGAATCGAGTGTGTGATGTGTGAACGTGTGCAAAGTGAAAAGTAAAAGGCCATGGGACTTAGAATGCGACGATTTGGCCAAGTGAAGTTCAAAAGGGTTTTTTGTATCAAAAAATGGAGTCGCCACTTGGTATAGGGTTAGGGTGTACCAAGTCACCCAAAAATGATTTTGTTTTTGAATAAAAAAGTAAATAAACCCTTTTTGAAAACTTTTGGGTCTGCGTAACCAAAAGAGGGATCGGGGGTCACATTTGACGAAGGGGAAGGCAAGGATAAAAAATCCAAGGCACCCCTTCGACCTAGCCAAGGCTAGTTGCGTGACTTAAACCAATTTTTCCTAATTTTTCTACCCAAGGTATGTATCGCATATTGGATATGTCTATATGAATGCAAAACCCTAGACCTAGGGGGATTGGGGGGAAATTTCTCTTCAAAGGTTGAGTGGTGCCAATCACATTAATTGTGAAGCCCAATAATGACCCTTTGGAGAGGTCACGAATAATGCGAGTGGGATGCAAATGAATGAAATGCATGTATGCAATGTGAGGACATGAGTTTGAAAAAGTAATAAAAAACAATAAATATGTAAATGTAAATGTGCACGTGAGCGGGCAAGGTATGGTATGTGAAATGATAATATGAAGTGCATGTGTGCAAGTGATGATAAAAGTGTTCGTGTGCAAGTGAAGAAACATAAAGGTGCACGTGTGCAAAATGGGAGGAAAAATGAAAGTGTGATGAGGGTATAAAATGGTAAAGTGGATTTGAAAATGCATGAGCCTAGGGAATTCATGCATATTGGGTACGGGGAGACCTAAATCGTGACTCAATTTGCTCTTTTATAGAGGGAATACAAGCGTGCTAAGGCTTAGAAAAAGCCACACTCGTCTATATCCCATATTTAAGGGGACTCTCAAGCAAATGAACCCTATAACTAGCATGAAATGCAAAAATCCTAAAGTGAAAGGGAAGGGATTAGAGGGGCATGCAAAATGATAAAACTAAAAAGAATGCATGACATGTAATGAACATGCAAACATGAAAAAAGGAAAAAAAGAACCTATTGGGTCTAACATTGGACTAGCCCATTCTATGAATTCCGACTAGCGTTAGACTAGTGGAAACGATAAAAGAAGCCACAACTAGCGTTGGACTAGTGTGGTGACGTACATTCATCCATTCCATTCATCTATACTACAAAAAGCGAGTAGACATGCAAATCACCTAAATCATGTAGCACTTATCATGCTCGACTAGATGCAAGATCCTAATAAAGCGTTTAACATATAACACATAGGCATGCAACCATTACATTTGCTAACTAAAACAAAGGGGAAAGGGAAAATGGACCAAATTACTTGCTACGCCCTATCTATTACAAGCCAAGAGGTGTACACATACCCCATGAATAAATAAAAGAAATACTTAAAATGAAAGGAATTAAAGCAAATTTAAGAAAGCCAAGTAAACATGTAATTCTCAATTAGCACATTAGTCCACATAGGAGAGAAACAAAAGGGGTAAAAGAGATTATACCTCCCCGTTGGTGATACTAAGGGAGTAAACAAACTCAACTTGGCTAGATTCAACCAAGAAAAGACTAACTTAGGCTAAAATCACCAAAAACAAAAGATTAATGTACCAATTTAGTGATAAGATATAAACTAAACAATTTGAATCCATCAAAACATCAAACTTTCCCTCCATTGCAACTCAATGAAGTCAAAACTACTTAAAGACCAAGGCAAAAGGCATGATCATCCGATTCCCAAGCATAACATCTACTAAAGACCCAAAAGCAAGCACTACTCAATCATTTGAACTTAATTGAAACATTAAAAAAAAACACAAAAAGTTCTCCAAGTAAATAACAAGATCCAAACAAACATTTATGGAAATTCGAAGGTCCAAGAATGAACAAGGGTCCATGAATGATTTAAACATGCATTTTGAAAACTCAATAGCAACCATTAATCAACCAAACCAAATAAAAACCAATTGAAAAATTTAAGAGCTTCAAAAGTCTCAAAACAATGAAAAGCCAAATGATGACTCAAAATACACCCACCTTAGGACCTAATGCAAGAAAAAGAAATGTAATTGGGCCATAATGCATTGCTGCAAAAGATCTCAGGGACCCAATTGATTAGTTTTTCTCAAATTTGGGTCATTGTAGAACAAGGGGAGACTTGGGGGGGGTTAAGAGACAATTCTGAAATTATCCATGCATGCAAAACACGTAGAAGCCTTTCATTTCTGCGCCAATTCAGCTGCATTTCCTTCATGTTTCACTCCCAAATGCCAACTCTACATCCAATCACATACCCTAACCAAAGCTAACATCCAAAACTTTAAACTAGACAGTAAAAACATAAGTTTAACATCCCAAATCAGCA
Source organism: Coffea eugenioides (assembly GCF_003713205.1). Lineage (NCBI taxonomy): Eukaryota > Viridiplantae > Streptophyta > Magnoliopsida > Gentianales > Rubiaceae > Coffea > Coffea eugenioides. The sequence goes on along the minus strand of NC_040035.1, from coordinate 31,984,532 downwards.
AAGACAAAGGTGGAAATCATTCAAACATTGAAGAATGAACATGCAAACATTGAAGAATGAAAACTGCTATAGCTGAAAGTGAAATCTGCTGCATTTTTACTTGCAAACTGACTCAAATTTTCTGGTTCAAATACATAACCTTGACCAAGATTAAGCAACAAACAACTTTAGCTTGAGCAACCATGATCCAAGCAAGCAAACAACCCAGAAAAACATCATATTCAGGTCTGAAATAACATGCAAGCAACAATAAAAGGTTTCAGCTTCAGCAATGTTTCCGGCCAAACAACTTTGCAGCAATTTTCTTATAAACTCAGATTCTTATCACAACCTTGATTAGATGTAATTAAACTCAACGTCACAACTTTAGACCAAGCCCACAACTAAACCCACCATCATAATCCAAACAAACAAGAAACCCAAGAAGATATCATGCAAACTTCTGGAATAAACACGCGTGCAACAGATTTTTGTTTCACTCAAAATTCTGGTTTACACAGCCAATTAATCTCATGCAGGGCTTAATCATCCAGTATTTAGTTAGCTAAACACACAACCAAGTGAGGATCAAGCACTTTCCAGCAAATTTCATACTAAAATACCCAAAACAACTCCATCGGCTAAGCTGGAAGATTGGTTTAACAATCCAGCAACATCCAATAAAATTTTCCAGCCATACAACCGAATTCCCAGCCATAAAGATCACATGCAAGACCAAATAACAAACTATCTATCAGATTGGATCCAAAATCAAGTTCAAATGTCATCAAAATCACCATTTAACCAGAAATTCATCCCAATTCTCTCGATTGACATGCATGCAACCGGATTTTTGGTATTCCTTCAATTTTCTTGTTTAATCCAAGTTAATTAGCTTCATGCAGAGCTAGATCATCCAGACTTTGGTTAGTTAAACATACATATAGCTCAGATCATCAAAACTTGGTCAACCGAAGCTGCAAATTTCCAGCTTAAACTCTCGGCAACCATTTTCTTCACAAACAGATTTTTCTATAACTTAAGTTATCATCTAGCCACACAATCCTCACATGCATGCCCTTAAACAACTTCATCAACCTATAAACATCTAGTCTAGGTCCAGAAATTACCTCAGTTTGGAGCTCAACACCCTCGGCTAGCTGCAAAAAATATTTCCCTCCTCTCGGCTGTCCAGAAATTGCAGCCCGCAACTCTTCCTCTCCCTTGCTCAAGCTTGCGTCTCAGCTCAAGGCTGAGCTCAGTTTGTGTAAGCTGTGGAGTTGGTGGTTGTGGTCGAGCTCAGCTGATGGAAGATGAAGAAGAAAATGGCATCTCAGCAGTGGTGGAGGAGGTGAAGGCAGACGGTTCGCACCCTTCCTCTTACTCACACTCTCTCGGTTGGTCTTACGGTGAAGCTGGGAATGAAGCTAAGTCCTCCCTTTTTTTTTCTCGGTCGTTAACTCCAAAGTAGCTAGTCACTCACGGCTCAAGGCAGAAAAGCAAAAATGGAATCTGGAGATATTGTGGTGAGTGGTAGTTGATATAATAGTGTGTGATAATGGAAGATGGAATGAATGAAGTGGTGCCGTGGTTATGGAGATTTTTTTTTATTTTTTTTCACCTTAATTATTTAACAAAAATAATAGTAAAACTAAATAATAATAAAAACAACAATTTTAATTACAAACACATCGAAATAAACAAACTAAAAATAACAAAATTACCATTTTCGATCTTTTCTTTCATTTTTCATCATTTCTCATCATTTTTTTTTTCAAAATAAATTAACAAAAATAAACCAAAATGCCAAAAAATTAAATTTGAACGTATTTTGTGAACAATTTTCCTTTTTTTCTCTTTTTCCATGATTTTTCTACGTTAAAACTTAAAAATTAAAATAGAAACTAGAAACTAAAAAAACTAAAAGCAACCACGACAAATGAGAATAAAAAGTAAAAGAAATTACACCAAAAATTTGGTGTCTACAGTTTGCCCATTTTTGTCTGAGTTTTGGAAAAACTTGAGACAAAGAAGTAGACACCAAATACTTACCTGCTTTATTCGGTGGCAAACGTCACGAACGGTGGACGTTTTAGAAATAAGGACTGACCCCTTTTGGCAAAACTTTTAAAATGGAATTGACTTAGACAGGAGATTTAAAGTGGGATTGACCCGAACAGGAATTTTAAAAATTGGGACTGACTAGAGAAGGAAATTCAAATCATGGGACTGGCCCGAACAAGCTTTAATCGCGGGACTGACCCGAAAATGCTTTTGATCATGGGACTGACCCGAAAATGCTTTTGATCGTGGGACTGACCCGAATAAGCTTTTGATCGAGGGACTGACCCGAAAATGCTTTTGATCGAGGGACTGACCCGAATGAGCTTTTGATCGAGGGACTGACCCGAAAATGCTTTTGATCGAGGGACTGAATTGAGCTTTTGATGACGAAAATGCTTTTGATCGATGACCCGAATGAGCTTTTGATCGAGGGACTGACCCGAAAATGCTTTTGATCGAGGACTGACCCGAAAATGCTTTTGATCGAGGGACTGACCCGAATGAGCTTTTGATCGAGGACTGACCCGAAAAGCTTTGATCGAGGGACTGACCCGAAAATGCTTTTGATCGAAGGACTGACCCGAAAATGCTTTTGATCATGGGACTGACCCGAAAATGCTTTTGATCGAGGGACTGACCCGAATGAGCTTTTGATCGAGGGACTGACCCGAAAATGCTTTTGATCGAGGGACTGACCCGAAAAGACTGTGAATCGCGGGACTGACCCGCGACTAGTGGCGATGCAAAATGAGATGCGCACTAGTGGGACTGACTCACAACTAGTGGCAGAGTAAAATAACAAAATGCCTTGACAATCGGTCAGTGGGATTAAACCCGAGCCTGCCGTGATAAAATTTGTGTTGATTTTTGATTGATGATTTTCTTTTTGCTTTTCTTTTTGACTTTTGAAAATCTTTCCAAAAAAATTAATTTGCCCCAGTATGATGAATTTTTGCAATGTGAGTCCAGAGTCGATTCTGTATCGCCATGCTGTTGCATTTTGATGAAATTTGCTTGCGACATTTTCAATCTGCCTTTGTTCACCAGAGGACTCCTTCCAACATCGATTTCAGTGCGAGGTGTGATTGTTTTCATCCATGCATGAAATTTCCTGCAAAAGAGAAAAAACAAAGGAATTGCCACCATTATTTGATCCGTTTGTCCTTGAGAATCGTGTAAACATGAGTCTTTGGATGCCTTCGTCAAAGTTGACCGTGGCATCTGACTTGGTTGGATTTGTCATTTCTAAACGTCTCTGATTTTTCCCGACTAACCGAGCGTGCATTTTGCCATATTGTGAAGCTTGCGTAACCGACCTTGCTGAATTTCAACCATTTTCGCAAGATGACTGAACCCAAATATGCTTTGAATAAACCATGGGGTTATCATTCACCAAAATTCGATGATTTAAAAGTAATTTCACCTATCATGCAGAAATGAATATGTGAAAGAATGCAAACACAAACCATTTGTGCTTAAAGCCTACAAAAATGCCATGAATACAAGCAATTGAGAAAAAATGAGCTTCCTAAGAATGAATTTGCTAAAGAAATATTTTTACAAAACGACACAGTTTTGGCCAACGGATGTCATATTCAATTCTCTGGATATCTTTGCTCTGGAATTCAATGTTGCCAGAGGTTTGACAAAAATGAGAAAAATCCGAATGAACCAGGTCACCAGTTGTTCCTCCTCGTGCTCGTCTGTTTGAAAAAAAACGCCTTGGCGCCCTTTCGGGTTTTCACCAAAGCTACCCCCAATCTTTTCTGCTTTTGTTTGTTTTTTTGTTTTTGTTGTTGTTGTTTTTTTCTTTCTTTGTTCTTTTCTTTTTTTTTCTTCTTCTTTTTTTTTCTTTTTCTTTTCCCTCTTCTTTTCTTCTTTTGAGGTGACCTTTCGGGTTTTCACCTAAAGACGCAAATGAAAGAGCTCAACCATGATCGACTCAGGAGTATGAGTTGAAGATTTCTGGCATCAGTAAAATGCACTTCCCTTAGAAGTTTAGGTGAAGGCATTATAGACATCACTTGCCAATTGATTAGCGAAATTCCTAATAGAAATACAGCAAGTGACGAAAGCCAGGACTTTTGGGCTTTTGTAATGAGGTCAGGTGGGGTGTTTTCAAGAAAAGTTAAGGCCTGAAAGCAAGTTTGATGAAAGGTGTGAAATAACCTGAGATTGCATCATTTTGAGATCATCTCCAAATTTTGAACAAAACTGAGGAGAATTTGCCCCAGTTTGATTGAATTCTTCTCTTTGTGCTTTTCATTGCATTTTTCATTTTTGCATTTTTTTTCAAAGCTGAATTTGCCCCAGTGTGGGGTTCTTTCTTCCTTTTCATCTCACTTTTAAAGATAAATTTGCCCCAGTTTGGGGTTTGCCTTGATCATTTTTTTTTCAAAATGAATTTGCCCCAGTGTAGGGTTTGCAATCCTCAGGGGCTGCCAAACGAAAATTATTGTTCTGATAGCTCAAAAGGGATGACTAGGGATAAAATGTTTCAATTGGAAAGGAAGATGGCCTGACTTTTGCCTCGTCTCTTGCTTGATTTCCTAAAAGAAATTTGCGTAATCAAATAAAGAATTTCTTACACATGTTTGAGTTGATAGGTTGAGGGACTGTTTGTCCGTCCATCTCTTCAAGGATAAGTGCTCCACTCGGTAGCACCTTTTTGAATGACAAATGGCCTTACCAGTTTAGGCCAAATTCGTCTTTGATTTCATCTTGCATTGGCAAATCTCGCTTTAACTCTTTGTCCTTCTTCTCTAAAGGACCGGTGGCGGACCTTTTTGTTATGGACACAGGCCATACGACATTCAACTGCTTTTCATCCATCAAAATCAATCGTCGGTGACGCTGCTTTAACCAATCAGCTTAGAACTTGGCAGAGGAGGGATTTCTTGATGAAAGGCTTTCTTAACGAAAGGATTTTCAATGAAGAGCTTTCTTAATGAAGGGATTTTTCAATGAAAGGATTTTTGGCCTTCTCAAAGAAGGGATTTTTCAACGAAAGGATTTTTGGCCTTCTCAAAGAAGGGATTTTTCAACGAAAGGATTTTTGGCCTTCTCAAAGAAGGGATTTTTCAACGAAGGGATTTCTGACCTTCTCAAAGAAGGGATTTTTCAATGAAGGGATTTCTTAATGAAGGGATTTTTAGATGGATGGTATTATCGGAATCCAGAACAGTGATATTCAAAGGGTCAAATAATTTCATCTTTGGCCATTTAAAAGAATTAAAATTCAGGACAATAATCAAATAAACAAATTGTGCATTTAATGGAAAAACTAATCAAAGCGGAAACAAGACAAAAACTTAATTGCGAAAGATGTTTTCATGAAGCTATTCACATATGCAAGAAATGGTTTTTGTGAACTTTAGTAAATAACCCCTAGATTTACCGAAATTCCCTTCGAGAGGGAAGATACTCGGCCATCCAAATTGTGCAAAGCTCCTTCAGGATTTTCAAATTTCGTCGTTGGAGGTGGATGCCTCGAAGGTGTCCTGGTGTTCAGGAAAAGGATTTGTACTTATGATCGGCCCTTGTTCACCTCTTTTCCTTAGCACTATTTCTCCTGCCTCGATCATGTCTTGGACTTTGTGCTTAAGTGCCCTGCAATCGGCGGTTGAGTGGCCAGGTACTCCCGAATGATAGGCACAAATAGCATGTGGATTGTACCCAGCAGGCATGCCATGAAGGTAAGTTGGAGGGGGAATCACGCCTATTTTGTTGACAACCTTCAATTGCTCATACAATTGGTCCAAAGGCCTGCCTATGTTGGTGAAGGTTCGGGTACGGCTTTGATTGTAGGTTTCAGTGGGTCGGGGATAGTTGTAGGTGGGTCTATTTGGTGGGAAAAATCTTTGGTGGTAAGGAGGCCGAGGACGAGCTTGTTGAAAGCTTGGTTGAGATATTGGGAAGGGGTTGTAGGCGGGTTGGCATAATTTGGGCGAGATCGAGGATGAGTGATATTGGTGTGGTAAACAGGATGAGGATTTAAGTAGTAGGGGTAAGGGTTTGAGTAGGTAGGGTATTGTCGAGGTCTGGGTCTTGGGACAGGGTTTTGATTCCAGGTGAAGGCAGTTTCCCCCTCTTTCTTTTGGAATTGCGGGTTCTTCCCACTAGTCCCCTGACCTTGCAAAGCATCCAACTGTGACTTGAGGGTAGAGACATTAACAATCTTCCCAGCTTTCACGAAGTCATCGTACTCCTCAAGTTTATTGACAATAGCAGCGAACGAGCATCCAGTCATGCGAAAAATTTCTTCGAAATATGGAGGATCATGTGCCTTAATGAAAGTCCGTATGATTTCGTCCTCCGTCATTGGTGGCTCAACTTTTGCAGCTATTGTCCTCCATCTCTTGGCATAAGTCTTGTGATCCTCGGAGGGTTTTCTTTTTGTTCCTTTCAACGTGGTTCGTGTTGGAGCCAACTCGCAATTATACTCGTACTGCTTTACAAAAGCGTTGGACAAGTCCAGCCAGGTCTTTGCTTCTTCGGGTTTCAGCTTGGAATACCAGTCGAGTGCATCCCCCTCCAGACTTTCCGGGAACAGCCGTAAAGGCAAATTCTCGTCGTCTATGGGCCTTCCCAATTTGTTGGCAAACAGGCGGAGGTGCGTTTTGGGATTGCCAGTTCCATCGTACTTGTTAAACTTAGGGGTTTTGAACCCCTCAGGCAATTGCACATTTGGAAAGAGGCAAAGCTCATCGTAATCCAAGACTCCTTGCTTGTTTAACCCCTGACTCCTTCTCATAAACTCATCGAAACGATCAAGGCGTTTGAGCAGCTTTATATCAACGGGAGCAGAAGATTCCCCCATTTCTGCCTTGGTTTGAACAATATGGTCCGGCAGGAATGGCTCAGCAGCAGGGTAATAAAAGGTATGTGGCTCAGGTGGTATATTTGAAGTGATTTGGGGTTGTGGACCTCGCATGTGAGTAAGAGAAAATGAAGGATGAGGAGGGTAAGTGTATGGCAAATTTGTGGTGGGATAGGTGAAAGTTTCTTCGGGTGCAATAGGAAATGATGGAGTAACAGTGGCATGGGCCGAAGGTAGGACAAATGGCTCTTGTTCAGGCTGTCTGGCGGGTACAGGTTCGGGTTGAACTCCGCTGCTAATTAGCTCATCATTCAACTTCCTTTGGGCGGCCATCTCAGACGCCATCTCTCCAAACTTGGTAAGCATCTCAGTCAACTGAATCCCCGAACTTGCAGTCTCGGGTTGAGCGGTAGTAGCAGACCTATCTGACTGTTCCGGTTGTGAACTCATGTTTACACAACTCCCCTGGGCTCTACTGCGGGATCGCGTTATGATGGGGCTTCGACGAGAAGCTATGTTGAAATATCACCTGAGAATTTTTGACAGATTGCCTTTAGGTTCAACCCTCGCTTAATTATTCCAAAGAAAATAAAGAAAAGGAAAAGAAAAAGGCAAGAGTTAGTAGATATCCAGAAAATTCGGATGCATGTCCTATGGGGGAGCCCTTTTTATGCCAAGGGTAGGCCTAGCATGAAAATGCGATCCTCTAGGGTAAGCACTATACCATACCTGACGGATCTGATCAACTCATTGAGTGAAAAATAATTTGAAAAATTTGACCATTGGAGTGACGAGAGATTTGTCAAAATGAGGACAACGTCCGAATAGATTGATCACCTTTGATTTGCAAAACGCATGGGTTTGACCTTGACGAACTCCTATCGAAGAGATCGGAATTTGTTGATAAAATTTCTTAGTGAATTACGGGTCAAAACCCTAATTGATCAAGTGATTGGATGCAATGGACGGTTTTTCTCGAAATCGACTAGATTTCCCAATTTGGAATTTGACAATGAAACCCTAATAGGGCAAATGGGTTGAATGAAATTGACAATTTATTTAAAATCGACCGAATTACCCTAAAAAGGGAAACATGTCAAATGAATTGAATGAAATTTATCCAAAAATAATCAGATCACCCTAAAAAAGGGTAAATTGATCAAATAGATTGAACGAAACTTGATTTATTCAAAATCGGCTTGGTTGCCCTAAAAATGGGTAAATTGGTCAAATGAAATTGAATTAGGGATTTATTCAAAAATCGGCCGAATGACCCTAAAAAAGGGTAAATTGGTCAAAAGACCCTAAAAAGGGTAATTTGGTCAATTAAATTGATAATTTATTTAAAAGCGACCGAAGGACCCTAAAAAGGGTAAATTGGTCAAAAGAATGGTTTATTTAAAATTGATTATGAATTGACAAAATGGATTGATCGAATCGGCCGGCCATTGGTGGTTTCAGAAAATCAGTCTATGAGCCTTCTAAAATCACAATTTGGCCTCAATTTATTTATCATCTCAATAGGAGGAATCATTTGTGAATTTCTTCAAATTAATGTCCTTCGCGCAAGGGATTTTTACCAATTTTTGATAAAATGGCCAAAAAGTGATTATTAGATGCTCATATTCCAAAGATCACTCTATGAAAATGATCGGATCCTACCTTACCTTGTGCACTACCTCTTTGGATGGTACAAAATGTAAACGTGCAAGTCTCACTGGATTAAGTATCCGAGACATAAGGTGGCTTATTCCTAAACACGGGATTCCCTATGTGGCATTCCCTTTCTAGGGTTTATGCATGATGCCATTTTATTAAAGCAGTAAAGATGCAATTTGAAATGCAATATGACCTAGGGGACCCTTTACGCCAAAGTAGGCTTAGAATGCTATGCAATTATTAATCTATGAATGCAATATCCCAAAATCTTTAAACGTGCAATAACCTATCTACGAGGGTAGGTTCTAAAAGAAGGTCATGCCAGAACTCTTATTTGCTAGGGTTTGTGAATGCAATGGGGACACAAAACCAAGAAAAGTTAGTTCAGCCAGATAAATACACATAACACATTGTAGCAACGAAATCAATACAAAGAAATAAAGCAATAAAGGGAGAAAGGGGTTGGACCCCTCCCCTCGTGGATAGTGTCCCTAACTCAGGATAAGGCCGACTCTATCCTAGGCAATTCTAATATGGATGCATGAGGTTGAGGTTCGCTAATGCATCTAGACTCGATAAGCTCAGGTCCTCGAGCCTTCAGACTTAGGAATCAAGGGTCATCAATCCCAAGATTCTTTGTCGGTGGCTCGAGCGATTCCCCAAACACCGCTACGCACACATCGTGTCACGGCTACGTGTTTGAGTGAATCTATCAAAAACCCTCAACTTTCGACTAAAAGCTAAAGGCTATTAACCTAAAGCTTAAAGCGGAAGATTGAGTGACCCATCGGATCATGCTACACACACATCGTGTCGTGATCACACGTCCAAGTGGGTCACCTAATCCTAATAGGGTGGAGTGGCGTGACAAACCACTAAAAATAAAAATAAATGAGGGGTGAAAAGTTAAAACGTATGCACGTATGCTAGTGCTCGTTTGGAGGGGAGGGATCGAGAACCCACGCAAGGCTCTAAGGTAGAATCCCCTCCCAAATGCAATGCAAAGCGCGGAATCACATACAAACATCCATTCATCAAAACAATCGTAGGCGAACGTGTGAGGAAGTGAGTTGATACGCGAAATGCAAAAATCCTAGAAAAGGGAAAAATGCAACCCTAAACATCCAATGTGATAAATAAAAAGGTTTAAAAGAAGAAAAAGATTGATTAAATCAAATTTGCTCGGACTCTCGAATGTCCCCAGTGGAGTCGCCAACTGTCGCGCCCCACTTTTCGAATCGAGTGTGTGATGTGTGAACGTGTGCAAAGTGAAAAGTAAAAGGCCATGGGACTTAGAATGCGACGATTTGGCCAAGCGAAGTTCAAAAGGGTTTTTTGTATCAAAAAATGGAGTCGCCACTTGGTATAGGGTTAGGGTGTACCAAGTCACCCAAAAATGATTTTGTTTTTGAATAAAAAAGTAAATAAACCCTTTTTGAAAACTTTTGGGTCTGCGTAACCAAAAGAGGGATCGGGGGTCACATTTGACGAAGGGGAAGGCAAGGATAAAAAATCCAAGGCACCCCTTCGACCTAGCCAAGGCTAGTTGCGTGACTTAAACCAATTTTTCCTAATTTTTCTACCCAAGGTATGTATCGCATATTGGATATGTCTATATGAATGCAAAACCCTAGACCTAGGGGGATTGGGGGGAAATTTCTCTTCAAAGGTTGAGTGGTGCCAATCACATTAATTGTGAAGCCCAATAATGACCCTTTGGAGAGGTCACGAATAATGCGAGTGGGATGCAAATGAATGAAATGCATGTATGCAATGTGAGGACATGAGTTTGAAAAAGTAATAAAAAACAATAAATATGTAAATGAAAATGTGCACGTGAGCGGGCAAGGTATGGTATGTGAAATGATAATATGAAGTGCATGTGTGCAAGTGATGATAAAAGTGTTCGTGTGCAAGTGAAGAAACATAAAGGTGCACGTGTGCAAAATGGGAGGAAAAATGAAAGTGTGATGAGGGTATAAAATGGTAAAGTGGATTTGAAAATGCATGAGCCTAGGGAATTCATGCATATTGGGTACGGGGAGACCTAAATCGTGACTCAATTTGCTCTTTTATAGAGGGAATACAAGCGTGCTAAGGCTTAGAAAAAGCCACACTCGTCTATATCCCATATTTAAGGGGACTCTCAAGCAAATGAACCCTATAACTAGCATGAAATGCAAAAATCCTAAAGTGAAAGGGAAGGGATTAGAGGGGCATGCAAAATGATAAAACTAAAAAGAATGCATGACATGTAATGAACATGCAAACATTCTAGCGTTGGACTAGCCCATTCTATGAATTCCGACCAGCGTTGGACTAGTGGAAACGATAAAGAAGCCACAACTAGCGTTGGACTAGTGTGGTGACGTACATTCATCCATTCCATTCATCTATACTACAAAAAGCGAGTAGACATGCAAATCACCTAAATCATGTAGCACTTATCATGCTCGACTAGATGCAAGATCCTAATAAAGCGTTTAACATATAACACATAGGCATGCAACCATTACATTTGCTAACTAAAACAAAGGGGAAAGGGAAAATGGACCAAATTACTTGCTACGCCCTATCTATTACAAGCCAAGAGGTGTACACATACCCCATGAATAAATAAAAGAAATACTTAAAATGAAAGGAATTAAAGCAAATTTAAGAAAGCCAAGTAAACATGTAATTCTCAATTAGCACATTAGTCCACATAGGAGAGAAACAAAAGGGGTAAAAGAGATTATACCTCCCCGTTGGTGATACTAAGGGAGTAAACAAACTCAACTTGGCTAGATTCAACCAAGAAAAGACTAACTTAGGCTAAAATCACCAAAAACAAAAGATTAATGCACCAATTTAGTGATAAGATATAAACTAAACAATTTGAATCCATCAAAACATCAAACTTTCCCTCCATTGCAACTCAATGAAGTCAAAACTACTTAAAGACCAAGGCAAAAGGCATGATCATCCGATTCCCAAGCATAACATCTACTAAAGACCCAAAAGCAAGCACTACTCAATCATTTGAACTTAATTGAAACATTAAAAAAAAACACAAAAAGTTCTCCAAGTAAATAACAAGATCCAAACAAACATTTATGGAAATTCGAAGGTCCAAGAATGAACAAGGGTCCATGAATGATTTAAACATGCATTTTGAAAACTCAATAGCAACCATTAATCAACCAAACCAAATAAAAACCAATTGAAAAATTTAAGAGCTTCAAAAGTCTCAAAACAATGAAAAGCCAAATGATGACTCAAAATACACCCACCTTAGGACCTAATGCAAGAAAAAGAAATGTAATTGGGCCATAATGCATTGCTGCAAAAGATCTCAGGGACCCAATTGATTAGTTTTTCTCAAATTTGGGTCATTGTAGAACAAGGGGAGACTTGGGGGGGGTTAAGAGACAATTCTGAAATTATCCATGCATGCAAAACACGTAGAAGCCTTTCATTTCTGCGCCAATTCAGCTGCATTTCCTTCATGTTTCACTCCCAAATGCCAACTCTACATCCAATCACATACCCTAACCAAAGCTAACATCCAAAACTTTAAACTAGACAGTAAAAACATAAGTTTAACATCCCAAATCAGCAAAGACAAAGGTGGAAATCATTCAAACATTGAAGAATGAACATGCAAACATTGAAGAATGAAAACTGCTATAGCTGAAAGTGAAATCTGCTGCATTTTTACTTGCAAACTGACTCAAATTTTCTGGTTCAAATACATAACCTTGACCAAGATTAAGCAACAAACAACTTTAGCTTGAGCAACCATGATCCAAGCAAGCAAACAACCCAGAAAAACATCATATTCAGGTCTGAAATAACATGCAAGCAACAATAAAAGGTTTCAGCTTCAGCAATGTTTCCGGCCAAACAACTTTGCAGCAATTTTCTTATAAACTCAGATTCTTATCACAACCTTGATTAGATGTAATTAAACTCAACGTCACAACTTTAGACCAAGCCCACAACTAAACCCACCATCATAATCCAAACAAACAAGAAACCCAAGAAGATATCATGCAAACTTCTGGAATAAACACGCGTGCAACAGATTTTTGTTTCACTCAAAATTCTGGTTTACACAGCCAATTAATCTCATGCAGGGCTTAATCATCCAGTATTTAGTTAGCTAAACACACAACCAAGTGAGGATCAAGCACTTTCCAGCAAATTTCATACTAAAATACCCAAAACAACTCCATCGGCTAAGCTGGAAGATTGGTTTAACAATCCAGCAACATCCAATAAAATTTTCCAGCCATACAACCGAATTCCCAGCCATAAAGATCACATGCAAGACCAAATAACAAACTATCTATCAGATTGGATCCAAAATCAAGTTCAAATGTCATCAAAATCACCATTTAACCAGAAATTCATCCCAATTCTCTCGATTGACATGCATGCAACCGGATTTTTGGTATTCCTTCAATTTTCTTGTTTAATCCAAGTTAATTAGCTTCATGCAGAGCTAGATCATCCAGACTTTGGTTAGTTAAACATACATATAGCTCAGATCATCAAAACTTGGTCAACCGAAGCTGCAAATTTCCAGCTTAAACTCTCGGCAACCATTTTCTTCACAAACAGATTTTTCTATAACTTAAGTTATCATCTAGCCACACAATCCTCACATGCATGCCCTTAAACAACTTCATCAACCTATAAACATCTAGTCTAGGTCCAGAAATTACCTCAGTTTGGAGCTCAACACCCTCGGCTAGCTGCAAAAAATATTTCCCTCCTCTCGGCTGTCCAGAAATTGCAGCCCGCAACTCTTCCTCTCCCTTGCTCAAGCTTGCGTCTCAGCTCAAGGCTGAGCTCAGTTTGTGTAAGCTGTGGAGTTGGTGGTTGTGGTCGAGCTCAGCTGATGGAAGATGAAGAAGAAAATGGCATCTCAGCAGTGGTGGAGGAGGTGAAGGCAGACGGTTCGCACCCTTCCTCTTACTCACACTCTCTCGGTTGGTCTTACGGTGAAGCTGGGAATGAAGCTAAGTCCTCCCTTTTTTTTTCTCGGTCGTTAACTCCAAAGTAGCTAGTCACTCACGGCTCAAGGCAGAAAAGCAAAAATGGAATCTGGAGATATTGTGGTGAGTGGTAGTTGATATAATAGTGTGTGATAATGGAAGATGGAATGAATGAAGTGGTGCCGTGGTTATGGAGATTTTTTTTTATTTTTTTTCACCTTAATTATTTAACAAAAATAATAGTAAAACTAAATAATAATAAAAACAACAATTTTAATTACAAACACATCGAAATAAACAAACTAAAAATAACAAAATTACCATTTTCGATCTTTTCTTTCATTTTTCATCATTTCTCATCATTTTTTTTTTCAAAATAAATTAACAAAAATAAACCAAAATGCCAAAAAATTAAATTTGAACGTATTTTGTGAACAATTTTCCTTTTTTTCTCTTTTTCCATGATTTTTCTACGTTAAAACTTAAAAATTAAAATAGAAACTAGAAACTAAAAAAACTAAAAGCAACCACGACAAATGAGAATAAAAAGTAAAAGAAATTACACCAAAAATTTGGTGTCTACAATACAAATTGAAAATTATGTATATTATATATATATTATATTAATATAAATTGAAATATACAAATTGAAAATTATATATATATATTATATATTATATAAATATTTATATACATTAATATTATACATAATATTGTATATTATACATAATATAATATAATATGTACTGTGCATATTATATATATAATATATAAAATATTTATATGTGACGGCCCCACTTCCCCCTTAGGTTAACCAGAGGGTTCAGCGGACCGCCTGCCCAACTCTCGCCGGGATTCAGTCGTTCACTCACACAAATCAGAAATAGAACCACAAGAAAAAAAGCAAAACGAGGATCCACAACTTAAAACAAAACTTATATATATTGCTCGCTCAGAAAGAAGTACAACCGTCGAGAATACAAAAGTTCTCAAGTCACCATACCACCAGCCCGTGCCAAGCACTAAGGCGAGAACCAAAACAAAACCAAAACTAGACCCAGCCAGTCGGTACAGAGTTCTAGCCCTTGCTCGCCTTCCCCTGTTAAGGAAAACAAAACTAAAGGGATGAGCTAAAAGCTCAGTGAGGTTCCGAACATAGAATCAAGTCATAAATCAAACGATAAATCAAGAAACAGTTACATCATTTACAATAAACTATACATGAAAAGGATACGTTCGTTCGTTCATTCGTTCGTTTATTCGTTCTCCTGTTATTCCCCTTTCCTTCATTCATTTGAAAATGCATTTTTCGTTTATACATAAAACCCTCGTTCGTTCGTTCGTTCGTTCTTTTCATTCACCTTCTCTTGGACATTGGCCAGGCTCCACCAACCTCCACCAACCTACAAGGTAATACTCGAGTATACCAAACGTTCACCCAGGTCACCAAATCGCCCGACCGAGTCCGCTTCTGGCTCAAGTCGATCGGTAACAAGGGGCAGGGCCCAGTTCAGCCAAAAGGCTTACATTCATGCACAAGTACGTTCCAATCATTCAATCTTTGAAAATTTCATATTTATTTAGGTCGAGTACGATAAAGTACACACTCGCCTAGAAAACTCGTTTTGGAAATCATTGAAAGCACTTAACACGTTATCAAATAATAATACAAGTCATGAAGTCAAGAAAATACAACAAACAAGGAACACTCACCGAATTATGCAAAATAACGTCCAAAATGTCCTATCGGATCTTACTCTCGGTCACCGAGAAAACCTATGATTCAACGAGAAAGAATATTACAATTCATCTAGCAAAACAAGTAAGTGGAATCAAGGAACTCGACTAGTTACGAGTAAAACGGATAAAGGTGACTTTAAAGTGAAAATAAAGCCATTTGGATCTGTGGACGAAAATAACTAGGGTGTCATAAACCAAACTCAAAGGGTTATAACAGTTCCAATGGAAAACACTTGAATCAAAGTCAAGTCGGAATCCAACCAGATAGGCTCAGAAATATTATTTTTCAAAATCAATATACATTCAAGTAGGTATTATGGTCTACATGTCTTGACTGAGAAAACCTTAGGTCATACCTCGATATTTTGGTATGAAGTATTAAATAAACATTTGAAGGTTCAAATGGAAAAGGTATCATGTTTTAAGATGGAAAACGGGCATAGTATTTGCCAAACGAAAATATACAAGTTCAAATAGAAACTTAGCCCTTGAACGAAAATTTGGGCAGTACGCCCTTTGTATTTTCCTATTTCCAGCCATTTATGGCTTCATTATTTTTCTTATTCAAACCCAAAGGTACACGCACAACAATTTAATTTCAATAGCCGTTCAGTAAGCTCCAAGTAGTACCAGTACAATTCAAGCTAGGGAAAAGTCCGGAAATGAAAGTTAAGCTCTAAACCATAAAACAGTTTTTGACATCATTTTGCGGTTTTGGCACCATTGGCACTACGATTATCGGATGGAGGTTCAAGATACACCGTTTCGAAGCTAAGAGATAGTGATACAATGTTGAAGAAGGCCACTCAGTCCAGTTTCTATTGCAATCAGGTCAAAAATTCAATATACTAAACCAGATCCGCAAAAACAGGTTCACCAACCGTATTCTGGTTCAAACATCATAAGTCAGGCTACCTAAGTCCAAATCAAGTGATTCCAAAGCCATCCGAAAGCTAAGATATAAGGATACAATTATTCAGAAGACATCAACAACCAAATCAGAAGCATTCCCAATCAAATTAGCCAATCACAGAAGCAATTCTCAAGTTCGGGTAGAAACAGGGCAGCAGGGGTATTTCAGTATTTTCACAAGCTACATTGCTCCGATTGACCTGAAATTTTTTAGGCATATCTAAAATATCATTCTCTACAACTTTTATGTTTTAACCCAAGGCTAATTCGGCCTCTAACTATGATGAACAGTGCCAGGCAGAATTGGGGAAAATGAAACCCTAATCTGGAAATTTTTGCTTCAAACCAGAAATTTTCCACTAATCATTACAATTATCATACCAAAGCTTCATTCTAACCCATACTAGACCATCATACATGATCAAACAATATTAATCATATGAAAACAGAAAAATTCCCAATAAATAGAAAACTTAGACAACACAACCATAATTCATGAAATACTCCACAAAATTGCATCTTTAACTACCAACCTCTACTAATTTCACATCAAAACCAACAAAGGGATAATTTCTTAACCACTCACCTTTGTAACCTCAAGAAACAAGATAGCTAGGGCTTGTTCTTCCCAAATGGCTCCACCAATCCCCTTAAACTAGTTTAGCAACTCACTTTTATGGAGAATTTTGGAAGTTAAACGGTTGATTTGTGAGATTCAAGCAAGAAATTGAAGAAAGAAGTTGGGAGTTTTTCTCTTCTTTTCCACCAAGAAATTCGGCCAAAGAGGGAGAAATGGAAGATGATTTTTGGTCAAAATTAGTTTTAAGAAGGAAAGAAAATATCTTGGTCAAAAGTCCACCCTCGAATAGAAACGCGACATGTGGCGCCTTTCCGCACTAGCGGGTCCCACGTCCGGTATACGTTCTTAATTTCTCAAAAATTAACCGATACTAGAAAAATAATTTTAAAACCCTATTTGCTCATAAAAATTATCTAGAAAATTTTCTTAATAAAGAAAATGCAGAAAATATGCCATTAAATAGAATAAAACCCAGAAAATGAGAAAATTACGGGGTCTCACATTATACATAATATATTATGTACATTATATTATAATATATACATTATTAATGTATAATATTATTATGTACATTATTGTGTATAATAATGTTAGGTATATATAATATACATATTATGTAATAATGTAATAATGTATATTATGTATCATATATTATATTATGTATATTATATTATATATACAATATTATGTATATTATACAAATTGAAAATTATATATTACATATTTATATATTATATATTATATGAATATTTATATAATGAAATATACAATAAATATTACAAATTGAAATATTATATAAACACCATATTTATAATATTATAATATTTATAATAATATTAATGTATATTATATATATTAAATATTTATATATTTATTTATACATATTATAAATATTTTATTTTATTTAAAAAATATTTTTATATATTTATATGAATATTATATATTATATAAATTGTATATAATATAATATATAATATATATTACATATATTATACATTTATGTAAATGTACATTTACACATAATATATATTAATGTATATTTATAATATACATTTATATTATGTATTATGTAAGTCCCAAAGACAACCAAGAGGGGGGGTGAATTGGGTTATTCAAAATCTTAATCAGATTTAGGCAATTTTTGCTAAATGAAAATTTCCTTCTTTTCTAGTAATGATCAACCAAGTGGATTAAAAGACAAGAGCAATATTGATCAGAAACACAAGTATAAACAAGCAATGAGAATTTTATTAAACAGAAAAGTAAATTTGGGGAATCAAACCAAGTGTCTACCAAGCTATCCTCAAACTTGAAGACCACACACTAGGAAGAGCAACTTCTCTTTGATGGAAGACGATCAACTAGATGTACAATGGAGGGAGCACTTCTTCCTTGCCCCAAGCCTCACTTAGTCAAGCTAAGAAGTTTTACAATCACTCAGAAAACCCTCAACAAAGCTACACTAAAGATCCTTTCAATCACAAAAGAAATGCTCACCAGAAATTCACACCACTTTAAAACAAATCTAGCTTTGGAGACTATTTTCTAGCTAAAATATCTCTTGAGATCTTGTAAACAAAGTGTGCAAAAGTACTCCCTTCGTTCAGAACAGTTTGTTTTTAAAGGGGAACAGAAATGAGCTTCATTAAAGCTTCCAACGGATAGAAGGCAGATGAAGGGTCAGCTAGCCGTTGGGGCTTTCGGACGTCCGACGATCAAATCATCGTCCGAACCAATCGTCCGAAAATAGCCAAGTTGAAGTTCGGACGTCCGATGAGATTTTTGTCGTCCGACAGCACAGCGTCCGATCGTAGGCCGAGAGCTAGCAAGTTATCTTGGAATTTTTCGGACGTCCGATCTGGTTGATATGCGTCCGAGGTGTGCGTCCGATCCTTCCGGACGTCCGACAGTTTCCTTTCGGCCGTCCGACCTGATTGTCCTGTTTTTGCTTCTCATTTTGGTTGTCTTGCATTTCATGACATATTTGAACCTGATTCTTGGATAGACAGAAACACTTGTATTTGAAGGAGGTTAGATAAACATTTCAAAGTACCAAGAATGACAAACTAGACATACTTAAAAGACAGTATCTTTGATCGGAACAAATCAATGACTAAATTCATTTATATTATTTCAATCTTGTTTGCCACATCCAAAGCATCGTAGACTGGAGTCAATCAAACATATGCTTTCCTTGTTCCATCAGGCCTGATCAATCTTGGTCAGTATAAACGAACTTTTGTGATCATCAAAACCAAGAATAACATTCTCCCCCTTTTTGATGATGACAAAACAAAAGTTTGAAATGAAATTTTATGATTGCAATGAAAACTCCCCCTTTCAAAATAGACAAGAACTCCCCCTGTCTTAGTGAATCACAAAATTTGAAAATTTTGAAAAACTCCCCCTCACAAAGCTGCCCATCCGAGTTAAACAATTAAGCATATCAGCCACTCCAAATTTAAACAATCAATCCAACATATCCTAACATCACCAATCATCAATCATGCCAACATCACCAATCATCATACATCTCCCCCTTTTTGTCATCACAAACGGGCAACCAATCACATCAACATATCCACAAATTCACAAATTTAGACAAGTTCACACATCAAAACTTAGACCATCAATCAGAATAGACAATCCACAAATTCATTACATTCACATAAGCAGAATAGACAATCATTCATCAAAATATTCAGACATCCATCAAAACAGTACTTAAACATCCAAAACGAAACTTAAAATATCCATTACATTACATATTCATTGTTGAATACCACGAAAACATAAAAGAGACAAACAAAATGCAAATGTCCTAAATGATGAACTAAGTGGATCCAGGTGTCCTCCGAGAGAGCTGATATTGATCAAGATCCTCCTCTTCAGTTTCTTCATCATCTTCAGCAGCCTCTTCAACTGGTGCCTTGCCTTTATCTGATGTAGAGGTGCCATGAGGAGTCACAGGGGTTGAAGAACCAGGATCCGGAATTGATGAACTTGGATCAGTGGGGTGTGACTCTTTGTCATGGGAAACTTCCTCAACTACAGGGGGGGAAACAGGAGGTTCTTTTTGTCTAGGAAGGCAGTTTGTTGCTCAGAGGACATAGTGAGCATTAGACCATGTTCTAGAAGAAGAACATGCTGTTTGAGTTCACGAAGGAGCTCAATTACTTCATCACTGGAAGAGGAAGATGCCTTAGAGGCAGATTTCCTAGGATGAATGGGAGTGAGTGGAATAGATGAAGGATCATGTGCAGCCTTAGACCTAAGTTTACTAGAAGATGCACCCTTATAAGCCCACAGATTATCTTTGAAAACAAGATTTTTCCTTTCAAAATACCCTTTTGTAAAGGCATAAGAAGATGCTTCTTTAGGACAAACACCTAGAATAGGGACTTTGTTAAACTCAAAAATCTTTTGAAGAAACTTTCCATAAGATAATTTTCTACGAGAATCAGTGGCATAGCGAAGTAAGAACTTGCACATGACAAAACCAAAATCAATACGAATTTTTTCTTGAAAACAATAAAAGAGGTACAACTCCATTTTGTTTGCATCAGTTCTATGGCCATCAGTAGGCACAAGCAGGTTTGAAATGATAGAAAAAGCAATTAAATTCACAGGGCCAGATCATTCAATTTAGCATCAGCAGGTGAGGAAAAACTTCTTTTGAAATAGGTTAACATTTTTGTCCCATCAAAATGATTTGCAGCAGTAGGAAGCTCTTCATAAGAAAAGAAATTAGCAATCTTATCTTTGCATAAACGTTCAATGGTAGTATTTAAAATGGAGTTCACAATTTCAGAGTCAATGATTAAGTCTACCCCATTAACCCTGGAAAATATTTCAGTTGGGTCAGAACCTTTCCTTAGATTTGCAAAAAATTGATGCAACATATCAGGATAGTAGACATTTGGCATAGAAATAAGATGTGACCATTTCTGGAAAGCAAATAGACTCAGAATGGATTCTAAACCTATGGAGCGAAATTCAGAGGGGTTTACAGTTCTTTGAGGGATGACACCCTTCTGGGATATCCAGAAGTATTTGTCTTTCGCAGCATCATCAAAGAATGTAGGAGGAGGGACTGATTTAGGAGGCGGTTGAGAGGAGGTCCCCTGTCCAGATTCAGGCTGAGATGTGGGTTGTGGAGTAGGCCGTGACATTTGACCCTTGATAGCTCCCCTTTTGAAGCGTTTGGATGTCCGTTTGACAGTAGGAAGATCCTCATCCTCATCCCTGAGTGGATGCTTGCGTCCGGCAGTAACTTTTCCTCCCCTTAGATTCACCATTGTTCTAAATGTGTGGAATGGAGGATGCAAATGATGCACACAGCAGTAGGGAAATGAATCGCACAGAAATATTGGGACAAAAACACCTTGAACGAGATTTGACAGAGCGGTTATGCAAGAGTAGGGTTGTGAGGAAAATTTGGGGATTTGCGAAATGTTACTCAGTTTGGTGAAATGATCAGGAGAAATGAAACGCAAACGATGGGGAAATGTTTTGGTTGAGTCAATTTGGGAATGGTAGCTACAGAATGGTACGAATTTGAGAGTGAAGGAAGAGAGAGTTTTCGTCCGAGAGGAAATAGGATATGAAGAGACTGAAGCAAATAGGGAAGAAAGTTGATTTAAAAAATGAGCCGTTGCACTGTCGGACGGCCGACCGAAGTTGTGCGTCCGACAGCTGCGTCCGAACAGGCGCAATCTGGAAAATGACTGAAGAACATCATCGAACGTCCGTTCATCTTCTTTCGGACGTCCGAAGACCCAAAGAAAATTAAGATGATTTTTCGATTATTCCTAATTTTGATCTTAGATGAATGAACTGTTCTAATGGCAAAGCTTTCGTAAAAATATCAGCAAATTGATCTTTAGAACAAACATAATTTACACAAATTTCACCTTTTTGAACAAGATCACGAATAAAGTGATGCTTTATATCTATGTGCTTTGTCCTAGAATGATGAATAGGATTTTTGGTCAAATTGATAGCACTAGTATTATCACAGAATACAGGCATGCAGTCATACAACAATCCAAAATCATTCAAAGTGTGCTTCATCCATAGAAGTTGAGCACAACATGCACTAGCGGCAATATATTCCGCCTCGGTGGTAGACAAAGAGATTGCACATTGTTTCTTGCTAAACCAAGAGACTAAACAATTTCCAAGAAAATGACAAGTTCCACTCGTACTCTTTCTATCCACATGACAACCTCCAAAATCAGCATCCGAATAACCATATAGAGCAAACTCATTAGATCTAGCATACCAAAGACCATAGTCTAATGTACCTTTCAAATACCTAAAAATTCTTTTTACAGCATTCAAATGTGATTCTTTTGGACAAGATTGAAATCTAGCACACAAGCAAACAACAAACATAATATCAGGTCTACTTGCGGTTAAATAAAGTAGGCTTCCGATCATACCTCTATAATGCTTTTCATCCACATGATTACCTTCTTCATCTTTGTCAAGCTTTGTAGAAGTGCACATTGGAGTTCCAACTTGTTTTGAGTCCTCCATGCCAAACCTTTTCAGCAATTCCTTGGTATATTTTGCTTGATTTATAAAAATTCCCTCAAGAGCTTGATGTATTTGAAGTCCAAGGAAGAAATTTAATTCTCCCATCATACTCATTTCAAATTCATTTTGCATAGTGGTGGAAAACTCCTTACATAGATACTCATTAGTAGCACCGAAAATAATATCATCAACATATATTTGCACAATAAGAAGGTCTTTCAACACATGCTTAGTAAAAAGTGTGGTGTCCACAACACCCCTTTTGAAACCTTTTTCAATCAAGAACCCACTTAATCTTTCATACCAAGCTCTTGGAGCCTGTTTTAAACCATATAAAGCTTTAGATAGTTTAAACACATGACTTGGAAATTTTGTATTTTCAAAACCGGGGGGTTGATCCACATATACTTCTTGATCAATAAAACCATTTAAAAAAGCACTTTTAACATCCATTTGAAACAATTTGAAGCCTTTAAAGCATGCAAACGCAAGAAGCATTCTAATAGATTCTAATCTTGCTACGGGAGCAAATGTTTCATCAAAATCAATTCCTTCTTCTTGTGCATATCCTTTAGCAACTAATCTGGCTTTATTTCTTACAACAACACCTTTATCATCTAACTTATTTCTAAAAATCCACTTTGTGCCAATGATAGGCTGATTTTGAGGTCTATCAACAAGTGTCCAAACTTCATTTCTTTCAAATTGATTAAGTTCCTCTTGCATTGCCAAAATCCAGTTTTCATCCTTTAAAGCATCATTGACATTTTTGGGTTCAAAAAGAGACACTAAAGCAAAATTGTCAATCAATTTTCTAGATGAGGAACGAGTGTTTACCTTCTCGGATGGATCACCAATTATAAGCTCTTTTGGATGATTTTGGCTGAATTTCCAAGCCTTGGGAAGATCTTTGAGTGAATCATCATTTTTGTCTTCATCTTCCTCTTCTTGATCATTATGAACTTCATTTTCCATTTCAGTTGCTGCTGGTTTAGAACTTCCTTCATTTCCAATTGACAGCTTTTCCATTCCTGCTCGAACACCTACATCATCATCCTCACACGGACTTTTGGAATTATCATCATTGGTTTCATCAAATGTTATATGTATAGCTTCTTCAATCACAAGAGTCCTTCTATTAAAAACTCTATATCCTCTTTTATTCTCACAATACCCCAAAAATATTCCTTCATCAGATTTTTTATCAAACTTACCAAGATGTTCCTTTAGATTCAAAATAAAACATTTACAACCAAATACTTTGAAATAACCAACTGTAGGTTTCTTATCAAAAATCAGCTCATAAGGAGTTTTCTTTAAGATAGGTCTCAAGAGAATTCTATTCATCACATAACATGCAGTGTTTACCGCTTCAGCCCAAAGATATTTAGGCAACCTACATTCATTTAACATAGTTCTAGCAGCCTCTTGGAGAGTCCTGTTTTTCCTTTCTACAACACCATTTTGCTGTGGAGTTCTTGCAATAGAAAACTCATGAGTTATGCCATTATGATCACAAAATTCTGGAAAACCACAATACTTGAATTCTGTTCCATTATCACTTCTAATTCTAACAATTTTTAATCCAAACAGATTTTGCACTTTAGCAAACAATGAAGTGAAATTCTTGAATGCATCATCCTTATGAGCAAGAAATATTACCCAAGTGTATCTAGAATAATCATCTACAATCACAAAACAGTACTTCTTACCACCCAAGCTAGAGATTTGAGTAGGGCCAAATAAGTCAAGATGCAAGAGTTCTAAAGGTTTGGAAGTAGATACACACTTCTTTGGTTTAAAAGAAACTTTTGTTTGCTTTCCAAATTGACATGCATCACATATTTTATCCTTTTCAAAACTGATTTTTGGCAAGCCTCTAACTAGCTCCTTTTTCGAAATTTCCTTTAGTAACTCCATGTTAAAATGACAAAGTCTTCTATGCCACAACCAAGGATCTTCATTTGAAGCTTTAAGACATTTTAAGCTAGAAGAATCAATTTTATCAAGAATCACAATATATATGTCGTTGAACCTCTTACCTTTGAACACAACATTGTATTTGGAATCAATCACAATGCATTCATGCTTTCTAAACAATACATTCAAGTCTTTATCACACAATTGACTGACACTAAGCAAATTATAACTCAAGTTATCAACTAAGAGCACATTATGAACAAAAGTTTCACCATCCTTACCAACATCACCTATTCCAATTGTTTTAGCTTTCACATCATCACCAAATGTCACTTTTCCACTTGATCTTGATTTCAGCTTTATGAACAAAGCGGGATCACCGGTCATATGCCTTGAACAACCGCTATCAATGAACCATTTGGACTTGTGTGAGCATTTTTCCTGAAAAGAGAAAGTGTTTGGTACCCATTTTAATTTTTGGGTCCATAATAGTTAGCATTATATCTAACTAACCACATGCATTTCATCCCTTTGTTCAGATTTCTTTTCACATAGCAATCACTTTTCAAATGCCCTCTTTGACAACAAAAACCACACATAATGGAAGAGTCCTTAACATGTACTGGTTTGACATATCTTAATCCACCTTTTCTATATGTTGTGAAACCATGTGCATTTTTGTTGTGTGCAAATGTTCTTTGAAAAATAGTAGGATGTGTAGGTGACATGTTCCTTTTGATAAACTCCTGCTTCCTTGCTTTCAAAGTCTCATCCAAGTTGTCAATTCTCCTTTTTAAATCACCATGTCTTTCGTTCAGCATTTTACAAATATTTGTCTTTCTATCAAGCTCATTCTGAACATCAAATCCGGCTCTTACAAGACATTCATTGTCAGTTTTTAGTTGTTTATTTTGTTGAAGGAGACATGCATTTTCATGAATGAGAAAAGTAATTTTCTGTTTTAGCTGTTTGTTCTTATCATAAGATTCCTTCAAAGCATTATGCAGTTTTTCAACAAAGGATTCAAGATCATCATCTTCTTCATCATCACTTTCAGATTGAGAGTGTATGAGAGTTACCTCATTATCTCCAATAGCCATGAAGGCCATTTGAGCTGATTCTTCCTCTTCTTCAACTTCCCCTTCAGAGTTGCATTCATTCCAAGTAATCTGGAAGTTGTTGAATCTTGGCTTTCGATCAGCTTTTCCATCTTTCATTTTCTTCATGGGGCATTCGTTTGCATAGTGTCCAGGCTGTCCACATTCATAGCATTTGTCCACTTGCTTCTTGTTGAATTCTTGTTTTCCTTTGTTCCTTGCATTTGATGAATAATTTTGGAATTGATTGTTAGGTCCTCCCTTTCTGAACTTTCTTTTATTCAAGATTCTTTTGAAGCCTCTTGTGATGAGAGCAAGATCATTATCATCACCATCCGAATCTTCATCATCCAAGTGAGCTGGATCATCTTCACTTTGAGTAGTCTTTAGAGCAATATTTCTTTTTGCTCTAGCATCCTCTTCCTCCTGCACTTTAGATTTCAGTTTTAACTCATAAGAGGTTAGTGAGTTAATGATAGATTCAATAGGCACAGAACTTAAATCCTTAGCCTCCTCTATTGCAGTCACTTTATTTTCCCATTCTTTGCCCAATGCATTGAGAATTTTTCTGTTCTTCTCTCCCAAGGTGTACTCTTTGCCCAACACCTCGAGATCTTTGATCAAGTCAGTGAACCTGCAAAACATTTTGTCAATATCCTCAAGAGGTTCAATCTTAAAAGATTCATACTTTGTGACCAAGATGGCCTTTCTCTGTTCTCTCACATTGTCACCACCCTCATGGATTTCTCTTAACTTATCCCACATTTCTTTGGCTGATTTACAGCCTTTCACTCTAATTGATTCATTTGAATCTAAGGCACTATAAAGAACATTCATGGCCTTGGCATTCAATGTGAGGTTAGTCCTGTCTTGAGCATTCATTTCAGCTCTCATTTTTGGCCGAAGCAGCCCTGTATCTGCATCAAGAAAGTTAGCTTCATGCGGTCCTTCACTCACAATAAACCATAGTTCAATATCAATAGATTGTAAAAAGATAATCATCCGTTCTTTCCAGCTAACATAGTTAGAGCCACTGAACATGGGAGGCCTAGTAACAGATTGCCCCTCAACAAACATAGCATGACTGGTTGTCATCTTTACTCCAAGCCGTTAGAGCTTAATCTCAAGGAGACCAAGCTCTGATACCAATTGTAAGTCCCACAGACAACCAAGAGGGGGGGGTGAATTGGTTTGATTAAAATCTTAACCAAGTTTATGCACTTTTTCTTTAATGAAAATTTACCTTCCTTTTTAGTAATGATCAACCAAGTAGATTAGAAGACAATAGCAATATTGATCAGAGAAGCAAGTTTAGATAAGCAATGAAGATTTTATTAAACAGAAATGTAAAATAGAGAAACAAACCAAGTGTCTACCAAGCTTTACCCAAACTTGAAGACCAAACACTAGGAAGAGCAACTTCTCTTTGATGAACGAAGATCAACTAGATGTACAATGGAGGGAGCACTTCCTCCTTGCCCTAAGCCTCACTTAGTCAAGCTAGGAAGTTTTACAATCACTCAGAAAACCCTCAACAAAGCTACACTAAAGATCCTTTCAACCACAAAAGAAATGCTCAACAGAAATTCACACCACTTTAAAACAAATCTGCTTTGGAGACTATTTTCTGGCTAAAATATCTCACTAGATCTTGTAAACAAAGTGTGCCAAAGTTGCTACTTCGTTCAGACCAGTTTGATTTTAAAGGGAACCAGAAATGGGCTTCATCAATGCTTCCAACGGATAGAAGGCAGCTGAAGAGTCAACTAGCCGTTGGGGCTGTCGGACGTCCGACGATCAAATTATCGTCCGAACCAATCGTCCGATGGCATCCAAGTTGACGTTCGGACGTCCGATGCGTCTTGATCGTCCGACACCGCAGCGTCCGATCGTAGGCAGAGAGTTGGCAAGTCAGCTTGGAATTTTTCGGACGTCCGATGCGGTTGATGAGCGTCCGATGGCAAGCGTCCGATCCTTCCGGACGTCCGATGCTTCCTCACGAGCGTCCGACAGAGCTTCCTTCTTGATGCTCTTTATCCTTTCGGACGTCCGACAGATTCCTTTCGGCCGTCCGACGTGAGTATCCTGTTTTTGCTTCTTCTTTTGGTTGAAATGCATTTCATGACCTATTCATACCTGATTCTTTGATATGTAAAGACACTTATAATCGAAGAAGGTTAGATACATTTCAAAATACCAAGAATAGCAAAATTGTCATACTTAAAGGACAGTATCTTTGATTGGAACAAAACAATGACTAAATTCATTCATTTTATTCCAATCTTGTTTGCCACATCCAAAGCAACGTAGTCAGGAGATAAACGAACATATGCTTTCTTTGTTCCATCAGACCTGATCAAAGTGTTCACTTTCTTGGTTAGTATAAACATTTCAAATTACTTTGTGATCATCAAAACCAAGAATAACAGATTTATTAAAACCTTTTCCTCCTCGTATTTGGGTTGGCAACAGTGATTGATGGATTTTGGTAGCCCT